>NC_141023.1:63902500-63940000 GCF_052040795.2 Danio rerio
TCATTGCTGGGAACGAGTAGCTCCCGCTGGTGTCCATGATGTTGATGGTCACTTTGACTCCAGCTACTTCATATTCTTTGCTGTGGAGCTCCTCAACTGTGCGCCGGTGCTTGGGCTCGAAGCTGTCTTGAAGAAAGCGCTTTATCAATGCGGTTTTACCCACACCTGCAGCTCCCATGAACACCAGACGCACCTCGGTCTTCTCCTTGACTTCCAGAGACATGGTTCCTTGACGTTCTGCCTCTGTGTGCTGTGCTGGAGCTCAGGATCGGAGCGTGTGAAATGTTCAATGGTGAGCTGCTGGGTTTGTGTGCTCTATTTATAGAGGTTGTGAATCAAAGCCTCTTCAGAGCTCAGCCAATTGTTGAGCTGGTGCATCTCCTGCTGCTGGCCAATCACGCGGCGGTATGCAGATGAGATGGAGGCTGAAGGAGAGAGGCGATGTGCAGGAGAGCTGTCTGATGTGTTTTTGAGCCGCGGGTGCGTTTGGATGTCAAATGAAATATAAGATGTGAATTCAGGCTCCCGGCGTAATAATTTCACACTTTTTTTTTCTTTCTCAGGTTACGTGCAAATCTTCCGGCGGTTCATTCTGTTGTGGAGACCCCTGATAAATCAGAGGCTAAGCTGAAGGAGAATGAAAGAATGAATGCAAATCATCCATCATGGTTCAAAATAAAGATATAAATGTTCCAAGTGGGGACTTGAATAAAGCAGCGCAGCACTTTGAGGAAAAATGTTCCTCAAAGAATCGCTCAGATCATGTTTGTTAAACAAAGAATCTTTATTGAATGAGCATTTGGATAATCGGAGGAATACACTATAACAAGATGACAAGCAGCAAAAATGCTCGATCATTTATTTTCAGGAGTTCACACTGAGCTGATGATTGATTATAAAGCGTGTTTGGCATGCTGTCCTGGGAGAGAGCCCTGAGCTTATGAGATCCTCAAGCCAGGGGCTCCCTCCCGTTAACAAGGCGAGAGGAGAGTTTGAGCTCAGGTAGATCTCGACCATAGATATATACATTAGATTTCGCCTGGCCTATTGTTGTCTATTTGACGGAATGCGTCAATAGCGCCGCCATCTTGGTACAGGGTAGCGCTCCTTTGAAATGAATGCGGGACCAAGGTACAGTGGAGGACTGTGGCCATCCAAAGCCAGAGATATACATGTATATACATATATCTATGATCGGGAGTTTTCCTGGATGTTAGTTTGTAAATTTTTTTTTTTATAATTACTTAATTTATTTTACATCACTCTACATTGATGTCTCAGTGACCGCACAGGCATTCCTGACAAAAAGCTTGTGTTTGTATCCACCCTCCCTGTTAAATTTGATCTAATCTGTGTCCTGAAACACACCTCCTCTCCTGCTCTCACTTCTCATACTGACGGAGGGATCGATTCGTTTGTGAATGAATCCCTGTTAAGAACGACTCCTTCACTAGCCGACAATATAGTTTCTGGCAGCGCAGCATCTCGTTGTCATATTTCTTTTGCATTGTTTACTGATTTTAAACAACAAAACTAGCATAAGCCGAGTGTTTAGTGTGAGTTGGAGCTGCTTTGCCTTATAGTGAATGCAGTAAGTGATTGTTATCATCAATAACGTTACCTGATTAGCACAAAAGTTCAGAACATTCAAAAACAGAAAAAAAAACTTAATATTACCTGTGAAATTATCTGCCTTTGTTTTCTTTGTTTGCTCGTTACTACACCCAGACAGCGCTAAAGTCCCGCATCTTCACGTAATAACACTGTCTTGACTAGTGCGGTTGAATGACATTAGTCCTGGGAGCACTGTACCAATGTGGCGGCGCTATTGACGCATGCTCAGGGTCCCTATGCGATATCTAGTGTGTATATCTATGGATCTCGACGAACTCCTCCAACTTATTTCTGGCTAATGACAGATAAAGCGATGGCTAAGGAGAGATGTACGCTTGCTAAGAGTAAGTAGTAAGTAAGTAAAGTTTATTTATAAAACCCATTTACTTCAGTTTGGCGATGACCAAAGTGCTGAACAAAATCATAGCAAACACTCTAAAGCAGTAAAAATAACAATAAAAGTACTAATAAGAATAAACGTATTACAGCAACAACCACAAAAAATAATAATAATAATAATAAATATAGTTGCAGACTTGACACATTAACATATCTGGCCCAGTTCAGGCCCAGTTATGGGTTATTAAATTGGCTAGGACTTGGCTCAGATTTGGTCCATGTTTGGCCTTTGTCTGGAAGTCAGACTTGGTCCAGTCATGTACCATAACTCACTGCGCCATGTGGGCCAAGCAACAGCTGGTTGTGTGGGCTAGTGATATTTTGCTATGTGGGATATGTTAGGTGATGTGGGACCATCTGTGATCAATCATAAGCACGGGATCCTCTCAAAATTAGCTTATAAAAAACGTCACAAACAATGCAAAAGAAGAAAAGAAAAAACAATTCGGCTATAAGTCCTCGTCAGAATACTGAGTCGTCCTCTCTCGATGTGTATATTCAGTCATTATTAGGTTTTCACAAGTCACATATCTGCTTTTAGTCTCACATCTTAAGAATGAGGATGAAATATAGTTTGATCCTAGGATCCTTATATGAACTCTTAAACACTTTTTATTTCAGGTAATGGAAAGAGTCCATGGATGTTAAAGGTGTTTTGTGAAAAAATTGTTTCTATTAAATAATGTCTTGATTTGATACTTTGGTACATGGGTTACACTACAAGGTTATTGCTGTCAATAGTTCTATAAAGAATTTACGGAGCCATTTCATTCCACTAACACTACTTTATAGTGTTCTAAGGTGTTCTACACACTATGAAAAAGGTATTGTATAAATATTATATTGCAGTAGATTTGAAACAGCTTAGTGGGGTGTCTGTAATGTAGATGTCATCAAGTTTGCCTAACATGCGAAAGGTCCTCTGTTCGAAACCAAGCAGAAACAGTATCTTCCTGAAAGGTGGCAATGCTGATTCGAGTCCTGGCTGGGCCAGTTGGCCTCGTATGAGGGTGTGTGTGAATGCGAGGGTGTATGGGTGTTTCTCAGTACTGGGTTGTAACTATATATTTCTCATATAATCCAAGGCCATCCGCTGTGTAAAACATATGCCAGAATAGTAGGCGGTTCATTCTGTTGTGGCGACCCCTGATAAATAAGGGACTAAGCTGATGGAAATTGAATGAATGAAACAGCTCATCTATGCTCACCTGTTCCCAAACACGATGTTTTTATTTTCGTCAGCGTGCTGCAAGATGGCTTGTTTTATTGCATTGCATGTCTCCTTCAAGGAGAACGCAATACCAGCTCCAGAATGTCAAATCTCTAGTGTGCGTCAGGCACTGAGTGTTATTTGTGTGGTGTGCAGTTACTGCAACATCATGATACCGAGAGACTGTTAACAGCTACGTACGTGTTCAATTAAAAAACACAGCACTTGTTGATTACACTCAGGGTGAATAAATGCATGACTCAGAGTATGATGTGGGAAAAGGTGACACACGTCTCATTAAAGCATACCTGCCAACACTCATGTTTTTCCCAGGAGTCTACTGTATTTCACACCCATTTCCTGCCACTCTACCATTCTGTCATTTCTCCCGGAAAACGTCCATAATACATGTAATACTACAACATCAACCTTCAAGTTTGGTACAGACTCCCACAACCCCCTGCTTGAGGTTGGTACAGAACCAACACCCTTGTTGACAAAACATTCAAGAATAATTATAATAATAAAAAAAAGAAAACACTTTATCCTGAATGAAAATATGCTGAATGAGAGTGAACTGCTGAACTGGAGTTAAAGTCTAAAGATTAAAAATGAAACACCCTAAATGGCATGAAACTCTGGAGGTCTGCCTGGTGATGCAACATTAATTGTTTTTTATTAAAACTTTCCTTCTAAAAGCGCTTCCTTGGTCTTGGTCTTGGCAAGCTTAACTGGCGCTCTAGGCAAACGGCAATCACGCTGCCCTCAGGCCGAAAGTGAAAAAGAAAGTGGCCTTTTTGCTGATGAAAGCGAGGACCGTCAGGTAGAGGGTCGGTATAGCTGATCTAAGTGAAGACCGGGGGTTCGCTCACTATTATGCTGCCTCGCCTCTATGCACACACCATCCCTAAACACACGTCTGCCACAACAGAAAATAAAAAAACTTCAACTGTGTTATTTGCGTTATTTTTTTTTTACGCATTAAATATTTGAATTAAGCACTTGCGTTAATGCACTAATTTTAACAGCCCTAATATATATATATATATATATATATATATATATATATATATATATATATATATATATATATATATATATATATATATATATATCTATATCATGGGCTTCAAACAAGCATAATATATACATTACAAAACTAGAGAATGAAAATAAAATTTAAATATAGTTGTAGTCAGAATTTTTTTTCTTTTTTAAATATTTCATAAATTATGTTTAACAGATTGAGGAAATGTCCACAGTATGTCTGATAATATTTTTTCTTCTTCAGAAGAAGGACAACACAATTAACACAATTTTAAGGACAAAATTATTAGCCCCTTTTGGCAATTTGTTTTCGATAGTCTACAGAGCAATCCATCGTCATTACAATAACTTGCCTAATTACCCTAACCTGCCTAGTTAACCTAATTAATAAATAATTAATAATTAATAATAAATGTCACTTTAAGCTGAATACTGGTGTCTTGAAAAATATCTAGTAAAATATTATTTACTGTCTTCATGACAAAGATAAAATAAATCAGTTATTAAAACTATTATGTTTAGGAATGTGTTGAAAAAGTAAACAGGGGTGCTAATAATTCTGACTTCAACTATATATATATATATATATATATATATATATATATATATATATATATATATATATATATATATATATATATATATACATACACACACACACACAAACATATATATATATATATATATATATATATATATATATATATATATATATATATATATATATATATATATATATATAGGGAAACATTATTTTACAATTCAATTAAAAATGAATAAAAGCAGTAATTTAAGCAGGTAAAAAAAACTGATGTTAAAATGACTTTTCTGTCATGTTTTTCTTTACATCTCCAACAACACATGTCATTTATGACACTCAAGAAGGTCTTGTTTTTATTCTTGTGTCTCAAATGCAGATGTTGAAAACATTTTCTCATTAATGTTCAATTCAAAGCATGTAAAACCTCATAACACATGTAGTAAAGTGGTCACACGTCGTTCTGCAGTTTTACCATTTTTGGCATAAAGTACAATTAATAAAGTAAATCATTTTCTGATTTGCTGATCACGCTGATTCTGATTTATTGTTTCAGCTATTAAATTTAGCCATATTTTTTTTTCATACATCTCAGAAAGTTCTCATTTTCTCTTCAAACAGAGCATGTCTGTTTAAGGCGCATGTGTGTGTGTGTGTGTGTGTGTGTGTGTGTGTGACAGGGAAAGGCCAACATTTCACTGATTTTGCATGTGAAATGTGCGCGCTTGCACAGTATTTGCATTTTCAGGATGACTTTCAAATAAAAATGTAAATGCAATCTTGAGTTTGAAGGTGAAAATCAAATGTGTGTCAGTCTGAAAAGATTCAGCATGTAGTGAAAACTCAGAGCGTGTTATTCGTAGGTGTGTTATCCACTGTGTGTCTGTATACAGTTGAAGTCAGAATTATTAGCCCCCATTTGATTCCCAAATGATGTTCAACAGAGCAAGGAAATTTTCACAGCATGTCTGATAATATTTTTTCTCCTGGAAAAGGCTTATTTGTTTCATTTCGGCTAGAATGAAAGTAGTTTCTTTTGTGTTTGTGTTTGTCTCTGTGTGTCCATGGGCTCTATTTTGACGGTCCATGCGCAGAGCGCAAAACGCAGGGCGCAAACGCTTTCAGCGCGTGTCAGAACGCGTTTTTGCTAATTTACGGACGGGAAAATGCGCTTTGCGCCAAGGCCCATGGTCTAAAAGGGTTGAGTTTATTTTCTTAATGAGTTATAGGTGTGTTTTGAGAATAAACCAATTAGAGTCTCATCTCCCATTCACTTTAAGAGCCAGCTGCGTCACGCCATAAGCGCATTCGCTATTTACAGGACACAAAGTAAGTCTAAGTGGAAAAACTGAGCATTTCACTAGCAAACAGTAAACAGTTAACAGTTTATTAACAGAAAACTGTTAAACAGAGCATCTACTGCGTGAGAATGAGAGATAATGGATCACTTTCACTTTCGCTCTTGGATAGGGAAACCTTTACGCACAGACATCAATTAGTCTATAAATAAATAATTTTGTTTGTTAAGCGCAAATATTCGTTTTAAAACTATTTCTAAATTCAGTTCTAATTTCCAGCAAACGAATAAATGAACAATAATAACGAAGTGTGCTCAAAAACCTGAGTTATATCCTAAAACACATGCTGTGCCCCATATGGTCTAAAACCTGACAGGTGGACAAATCTAAGCTTGTTTTTAATAAAACAAATATAAATATGGATATATTAAATAATACTGCTAATAATAATAACATTATACAAATGCAAATTGTTATGAATGAACTGAAAAAGCCTCCCGAGATGAAGAAAAGATAAAAGCAGTGATTTTTCATATTTATGTAGGCTAGAAAATAATATGTTTTGTAATATTTTAATCCTTTATATTTATATCCTATATATATTCTTATTATATCCTATATATATCCTTAATATTTACATTTTTTTCATATGTAAAGATATTTGCCTATTGCTCTCTTGTGTGTATTAAGCAGTGTGTAAGCGAGGTGCAACTCTGCGCCGGAGTTTAGACCGGGTTAGTTTTGGTCTAATGAAAAATCTATTATAGTTTCACAAAATATCAACGCACCAGTGGTCCGCCTCAGAACACCTTCCTTTTTAGACCTGTGGGCGCACATATGAGCGCTAATGCATTTGCTATTTAAACAGTGTAGCGCAACGCCTCAAAACGACTCTTGCGCCAAGCTGAAACTACCAAAAGACTACTGCGCCACATCTTGCGCCACACTGCGCCGGGTGTATGATAGGGCCCTATGTGTGTGTATCTCTGTGTGTCTGTGCATTTCTGTGTGTTTGTGTCTGTGTGCGCATCTCTTTGTGAACGTGTCTGTGTGTGCACGTGTTTCCTTTGTGTCTGTGTTTGTGCCTGTTTGTGTGCATCTTTCCAACACAATCTCATGGCAATTCGTAACTTTTTGATTTAGTGGCTAATTCGTATGAATCCGTACGATCTAATTCGTACAATTTAGTACGATTTGCTCATCACCCAATGACCGTTGGGTTTAAGGGTGGGGTTAGGTGCCACGCCTCCTTTTTATAACCGTACAATTTCGTACGACTGAACTCGTACGAATTTGTACGAATTAGCCACTAATCTGGCAAAACGTAAAATACTTACGTTTCCTCGTGAGATCAGGCTGATCTTTCTGTGTCTGTATTTCTGTCTGTTTTTTTGTGTGTGTGTGTTTTTGTGTCAGAGTGCTTGTGTGTTTCCTTTTCTGTCTGTGCTCATCCCTGTGTGTGTGTGTATGTGTGATTGTGTCTGTCTGTGTGATTCTGTGCGCGCGTCCCTTTGTGAACATGTTTTTGTGTTTATGTCTGTGTGTGTGTGAGTGTGTTACGCTTGTGTCTGTGTTTGTGTGTGTCTCTTTCTGTGCATGTTTTTGTGCTCATGTATCTCGGTGTATCTGTGTGAGTGTGTCTGTGCATATGTTTCTTTTTGTGTCTTTGTGTGTGTTCTTGTCTTTTTGTGCGTTTTTCTGTGTGTGCACGTTTCTGTGTGAGTCTGTGTGCATGTGTGTATGTATGTGAGCTGTGTGTGTTCACAGAATTATTGGTGCGATACACACTGTGATACGGCAGAATGCACATCTTTACTTGCCATCAGGGCTGTTTCTGATTTATCCGTCACTTCAGATTTAAGCGGTTTGGTATCTGAGAGCTTTTGCTTATCAGAGGTGTGTGTGTGTGTGTTTTCTATTCTCCATATCAGTGCTGACTGTGGTTGAAGCAGAAAGACCAGCTTCAGCTGAACTGACAGATCTGATCCGTCTCCGTGTCTCTGATGTGTCACACTCTTACATCTGCACTTTATTATGATGAATGCTTCGAATTCAGTTCAACAGCACACTTATTCCGCATGATTTTCACATATTGGGTCACAAACCAGCACAAACCGGCCGATTCATCCATTCATGCATACCCAAGGGTCTTTCACAGATATTAAAAGGCCATGAAACCCCCAGAACACATTTTTAAAGATGTTACGATCTTGGATGTTTATACTGACATGGTCTGGGTAGTGAGATAAGAATGAAAAGATGCCAGACTGTTTGACTGTTCACTTTCTTCTACGAATCCCCAATTTCGTCCTTCGTCCACGACACCCCTCTGCCATTCAACACCAACCCCCTCCAGGTTTTCACGTTCATTCGCGACACCTCTCCATCCTTGGATAACAACCCTGCTGAAAAATCCAGCTTAAACCAGCCTAGGCTAGTTGGCTGGTTTTAGCTGGTTGACCAGGCTGGTTTTAAGGGGTTTGGCCCCTCCACCATCATGTATGTTTACATTTAGTTATTTATCTTACATGTTTGTTGTCCGTAGCCATTCAACAATTCAAGATGAAGAGGCAATACACACAAGTAGTGTAACTCAGTGCCTAATTTGTGAATTGCGAGGTCCTGGAACAGATCGGGGTAATGGATCCGGCTTCCCTGCTGTAAAATCCAGCTTAAACCAGCCTAGGCTGGTTGGCTGGTTTTAGCTGGTTGACCAGCCTGGTTTTAGAGGGGTTTTGGCCATTTCCAGGCTGGTTTCCAGCCATTTCCAGCCTGGTATAAGCTGGTCAGACTGGGAGATGACCAGCTAAAACCAGCTTAACCAGCCTAGCTAAGCTGGGAGTCCAGGTAAAACCAGCTATCTCCAGCTTAAACCAGGCTGGTCAAGTTGGTTTTAGCTGGATTTGGCTGGTCATTTTCCAGCCTAACTAGCTAAGACCAGACTGGAAATGGCTGGAAACCAGCCTGGAAATGGCCAAAACCCCTCTAAAACCAGGCTGGTCAACCAGCTAAAACCAGCCAACAAGCCTAGGCTGGTTTAAGCTGGATTTTACAGCAGGGAAGCCAGATCCATTACCCCGATCTGTTCCAGGACCTCGCAATTCACAAATTAGGCACTGAGTTACACTACTTGCCTCTTCATGTTGAATTGATGAATACCTACTTATCTGTATGTCGCTTCGGACAACAAACATGTATGATAAATAACTAAATGTAAATATACATGCTGGTGTTCAACGGTAATTGCTATTCCATATTGCTGCCATGATGTAAGTGGACTAGAAGATGTCAGGCCCTTGGGTCACCCTCATGAGGTCTGTTTCTGATTGTTTCTACAGGGCATTCGCACTAGCGGTCTGCTGGAGGTCGTTTTGTAGAGATCTGGCAGCGGTCATCTTGTTTCCCCTCAAAGGCTCTCATGAAGTCTATTTCTGATTGATTCACACTAGCGGTCTGCTGGAGGTCATTTTGCAGGACTCTTGCAGTGGTCATCTTGTTCCTTCTTGCACAAAAGAGCAGATAGCGGTCCGGCTAATTGGTTAACCCCACTGTTGTCCTAGACTTCTGCATACACTGTTTGCCCTTTGGGTCAAAAATGAGTCCTAACAAACCTATTTTCTTTACAGAAACAACCTCTTTTCCATCACGAACTCTGCGAATGTCTAGGTTTTCCCTCATCAATTTGGAGAATATCATCAATGTTTAATCACAGGGCAACACTCCTTTATGACAAAATCCTGATGTTAGAGTCTTTAGTTTAGTCTTTTGAACATTCCATAATCTTTATAGGTACTAACCCTGCAGAACAATCCAGCTTAAACCAGCCTAGGCTGGTTTAAGCTGGTTGACCAGCCTGGTTTTAGAGGGGTTTTGGCCATTTCCAGGCTGGTTTTCAGCCATTTACAGCCTGGTCTAAGCTGGTCAGGCTGGAAAACAACCAGCTAAATCCAGCTAAAAACAGCTTGACCTGCCTGGTTTAAGCTGGACATGCTGGTTTTGGCTGGGCTCCCAGCCTGGCTAGGCTGGTCAAGCTGGTTTTACCTGGTCATCTCCCAGCCTGACCAGCTAAGACCAGGCTGAAAATGGCTGGAAACCAGCTTGGAAATCGCAAAAAACCTCTCTAAAACCAGCATGGTCGACCAGCTAAAACCAGCCAACCAGGCTAGGCTAGTTTAAGCTGTTTTTTTCAGTAGGGAATATGCAGTTAATATTAAAAACATACTTTAAAATCGACAGCACAGCTGGCACGGTGTCTCTCATGTGACTTTAATGTAAAATTAAGGATATTGAAAACAATAAACTAAAACAGACATTCAAGATATTGATTAAATCGTAACTGCAGTCAATATTTAGCAATAATCCTGGAGAGTCCTGCTAATATGTTGCCATAGAAACGAAAAAAGAAACACATACCGTGTATTCCTCTAGAGAAACTCGCAAAAGTGTTTCATCATCCTAGCACAGTTGTAGTCAGTGGTAGAATCTCAATTTGATGGAGTAAAATATTTCAACAAAGCCATATAAATATAAGGACTAAAGACGAAAACCCAACCTGGCTAGTAATTTATTTATAAACAAATTTCGAGAGGATCACGTGCTTATGATTGTTCGCAGCTGTTCCAACATCAGCTCATGACTAATTATCCTATCCGACGATTATTAACTCACTATAAATAACCAGACTATTCTCATCTCAATATCTTCGTCTTGAGGAAACACCACTGAAAATTTCTATAATGCAATAGTAAATCCAGTTATTTACTGTAAAAGGAATTTGCAGTGTTATACTGGGTGAAATACAGTAAAATACTGCAAATTACATTACAGACTAACAGTGTAGGTAACAAAAATAAAAAAAAATTAAGTAAAAAAAAAAAAACATGCATGAATAGCCCCTTTCAGACACTGATACCTATAAATATCCGGAAAATTTCCGGAACAACTTTACGGGTAAATTCAAAAAAGCGATGTTCATACAGGCGAGGATGTTACAGAATTATTCCGGAGAAGACCATATTCACATCCATTCCAAAATACCGGTAAATTCTGACATCATTAACCAGAAATGGGCTGTAAACGACTGCACTTATATTTGTAAACCTTATAACCACATTGCAAACTCTGTGGATGGAGAAGTTTGGTGAACAACTTCGATGAAAACATATACAGAAACACTTTCGCATGTCGAGATGCACATGATATGTGTGTGTGCTGGCGCTCACCGGCTGCTTTACTGGCACACGCGACGTGTCAAGCAACTGAAGGAAGCCAGTCATTGAAAGAAGCAGAGCTTGAAGGTAAACAAACAACGGCTTGTTATACGGATCTTAATGATAATTATTTACACAGTTGGCATTAAGAAGGAACATATAAACGTTATCTGACTAACATCTTGCAGCTAAAGGTGTCAGGAAAAATATTCAAAGGCTTTTGTTTTTATAAACTGCGCCGACGTGAATGCATCTGAAAGTTCTGATTGGCTACAGTAGACGTCTCACGTCAGCATGTTCTAGATGTGGACGCGCTCTTTCCGGTAATCTTCTTTCTGTATTCAAACAGTGCAGCGTTCCGGCAAATTATCGGTAATGTTACAACTTCTCTTTCCGGAAAATAGCCAGAACGAATTTACTGGAATTTTTAAAAAGCGCCTGTTCACATATACAGACCTTTCCAGAAAATCGGCGGTAATTTTCCGGAAAGGTCTATATGTGTGAAAGGGGCTAACGTCAACTCTTTTTATTGTTTTTAGCATAAGAAATAATCAACAACATCAACAGAACAAAAAACTACATAAAAAAATAAATAAATAAAAATAAGGGGGGGGTTACAAAGGCCATTTCAAAATATACAAATAGTCAGACATAACATAATACAACATCATCCAGAAAGCATAAGGAAATAAATAGAATTAAATATGAAACAAAAATAATTTACAGAGAAATGCATAGGCTCCACAATTCGACTTACTCCAGACCAATCTCACTTATAAAGAGTTACAAGTCAGCATTACTGATATAGAACATAATTGGGCTCCAGATTTTTAAAAATGTGTTTAGTTTGTTTGTCATCCCATATCGCATTTCCTCCATGGGCAACACGAATCTTAAGCTTCTAACCCAAATTTCGAAAACAGGCACATAATCTGACTTCCAATTTTGTAAAATTATTGGTAACACTTTAGAATAACTATCCGTTATAACTAGTTAATAGACCATTCATAAACTGTTAGTTAACAGGTTATACATGACTTGTTAAACAAAAGTTAATAGTTTGTTAATTATCTATAATTGTGCCTTATAGATGGCTAATAGATAACTTACAAGCTGTTAGTTAACAAGTTGTAAATGACTTCTTAACTGTATTTGAATGATTTATAAATATACCTAATCAATTAGTAATAGATCATGAACAAGCTGTTAGTAAATAACTTAATAAAGGCTTGTTAAGTGTCAGTTAATAGTGTATATATGTTATTGGGACGTTATTCTAAAGTTGCAGCTATTCTTCATTTATTAATTGTTAGTAAATGAGGAATAGTTGCAACTTTAGAATAACGTCCCAATAACATGCTTAAGCTAATAACTAACACTTAACTAATATATTTACTCACACTTTACAGATCAGTTGTTCACCATCTAATAACACCAGTGAAACTTTTTTATTAGACCACTGGTGTAATTTAAAATTTGTATTTATTTTGTTTCCATGTTTAGCACTTCATGGGTTTGTATTCTTGCATACTGCTGTACTGCCATGTAATGGTTCAGTATGTGTGTTTCTATACATTAAACACAACGTTTAACATTTCATCTATGGAGTTTCTTTGGTAAAACACGGCACACAGAAAAGCCTATAAGTGGAACAAGGTTTAGAAACAAACATTTTATATTTTAAATATTACATCAAATTTCTGTAGCTTGAACTTACTCCATCCATTTGCAGTTCTACAAAGATTCACTGGTATTAGTAGATGGTTAACAAACGATGAACAACTCTCGTCTCTAAAGTATGAGTAAATATAATAGTTAAGTGTTAGTTATTAGCTTAAGCATGTTATTGGGACGTTATTCTAAAGTTGCAACTATTCCTCATTTACTAAAAGTTAATTAATGAAAAATAGCTGCAACTTTAGAATAACGTCCTAATAACATATACACACCATAACTGATACTTAACAAGCCTTTATTAAGTAATTTACTAACAGCTTGTTCATGACCTCTTAATAATTTATGAGGTATAGTTATAAATCATTAAAATACAGTTAAGAAGTCATTTACAACTTGTCAACTAACGGCTTGTAAGTTATCTATTGCCCATCTATAAGGCGCAGTTGTAAATAATTAACAAACTATTAACTTTTATTTAACAAGTCATTTAAAATTTGTTAACTAACAGTTTATTAATGGTCTATTAACTAGTTATAACGGATAGTTATTCTAAAGTGTTACCAAATTATTTTCTTTGCTAATATCAAACACAAAGACACTGCCTGTGATATATATTTATCTCCTATTTCTGAGGTGTCTCCGAAAATGCCCAATTTTGGATCTGGTGACAGACTTATCCCGTATACTTCAGATATAAAATTAAAAATGCTCTGCCAAAATGAACTCATTTTATGGCATGCCCAGAATGAGTGAGCCAGTGTACCTTCTAACGTCAACTCTTATCGATAAGTAAATAAGATCATATGAAATCAAGTAAATTGAACGTAATCAACAGAATCAACAACACGTAACTTAAATATGAAGCCGAGTAAACGAGATTGTATGAAATCAACAAAGCCAAATGAACCACAGATTCAACAAAACGTAACATAATTACAAATCCGCCTCAAGCTAGCGCTGACAGTGCTAGGAAACATGAAGTACAACAATAAAAAGATTGAATATGACATCGAACCCAACGTCAACAATAGGTGTCAGGTTTTTGAAGGAGCTTAAAATAAGTGCCCTCGGGAGTGCACTGCGCACAGTCAACGACCCTGCAGATTCAGATCACACTGACGATTATCTGCGGTAATGAGAAAGCACTCTGATGAAGCAGTTCATCATGCGCCTCATGGGCAGAAACAGTTCAAGTCGAAGGGTCTCGTCGTGTGCGTTTGCCGGACATTGACCCATATGACTCATGCAAAGTGTTCACGTGAGAACTTTCTGACCCAGTTGCAGGAGCTCTGAAGGCTCGAATTGGATTTGTATCATTCAGGAGCTTTTGGTCTGAGAGCACGAACGATAAGAAGTCTGCGGTGTTGTGTGGACTTGAAAGACCTTCTGTTGACGCCTGTGAGCTGAAAATAGCAGCGTTGAGGGAAGATAGACTTTGCCGACTCATTCTTTATGCAGGACTAATAGGACTGCAGGTTTTGGGATTTTCTCCCACTCCGGGCTCCTTATGTTGTTTTTCTCTGGAAATCTAAAATTCATTGTGAAGTATGTCTTTCAAATGTTTCCCTTTGAGAAAAATTAAGTCGAAAATGACTCCATATCTGGGTCAGACTTTGGAAATAACACCCAGGGATGTGATTTAACTTTCGGAAAGTTGTTTTGGATGGATTCTTCAGGATCTACTTACTAAACTATAAATTGGGTGGCTCATTGGCTAGCACTGTGGCCTCACAGCAAGAAGGTCGCTGGTTCGAGTCCAGGCAGGGGCCAGTTGGTGTCGTGTTGGTGTGAGTTTTCCTTTGTGTGCTCCGTTTCCCCCACAGTCCAAAGACATGCGCTACAACACAGGTGTCAAACTCTGTTCCAAAAGGGCCGCAGCTCGGCACAGTTTAGTTCCAACCCTAATTAAACACACCTGATCAAACTAATTGAGTCCTTCAGGCTTGTTTGAAACCTACAGGTAAGTGTGTTAGAGCAGGGTTGGAACTAAACTGTGCAGGGCTTCGGCCCTCCAGGAATTGAGTTTGACACCCCTGCGCTACAAGTTAACTAAATTGGCCATAGTGCATGAGTGTGTGTGTGAATTCGAGAGTGTATGGGTGTTTTTTAGTACTGAGTTGCAGCTTGAAGGCTATCCGCTGCATAAAACATATGCCAGAATAGTTGGCGGTTCATTCCGCTGTGGCGACCCCTGATAAATATAGGACTAAGCTGAAGGAAAATAAATGATTGAATATACCCAGTCATCTTTATATCATGAATGGGACCACTGATCTTTTTTGAGAGAATATTTTCTGTCATCACTTCCCAGGTAGCAAAGAATTGGATAACACTTTATTTTGATGGTCCATTTGAGTATTAGTAGACTGCCTGCTTAATATCTGTTGATACTGCTTCTTCAACAGACATTTAACCGACTATAATCCAATTCACCTATAGCGCATGTGTTTGGACTGTGGGGGAAACCGAAGCACCAGGAGGAAACCAATGCCAACATGGGGAGTACATGCAAACTCCTCACAGAAATGCAAAGTGGCCCAGCCGGGACTCGATCCAGCGACCTTTTCTGATATAGCTTTATCGTTGCAGTATGTTGTATAGCATAACCAAACATACACACTTTTTTAAAAGCATACACATGTATTTTTGAAATACACACGCACAAAATATTCATACTTCTGTTGTCAAAAACTTTATATCAAGTCAAGTCAAGTCAACTTTATTGTCAATCAAACCATGCAACAGTACATTACACAGCAGACTGAAATTGCGTTTTTCCCATACTCCACTGTGCAATTTAAAACAAAAATATGACACACACTAGACATAAACTAAACATTTAACTAATACAGTACAAGAGAAATTGCATAAATAGACAATAATAAACTGTGAACAATTACCAGATATTCTATTGGTCCAGAATATGACCAAGTTAAGGTATTTATTGTAGTGCAATTTGGTGCAGTATGGCAAAAGTGCAAAGTAGCAGCATAGAGGTAAGTGAATTTTGTAAACATGTTACACGTGCAAGGGTGTAATTAATGTAATTATGTGTAGGGTGTAAGTTAGGGTGGTAATTAGGGTGTAATTAATATTATATAATAAAACATTTAAATTAATAACATCTGGGCCAAATACTACATTTAACATCTGGCCCAAGTATTGTGTGCCGCCTTAAAGATGGTGCCACCTCTGCCAAACAAGGGCCATGTTTGGGCCACAAGCTGTGTATGCCAGTGCCTGGTGAATGCATTCTGTGCCAGATTTATGCCAAATCAGAGCCAGGATTAGTCACACTTTATTTTGATGGTCTGTTTGTCGAATTTAAATTATGTTGCAGCTAATTCTCTGTTCGGTTGGGGTTAGGGTTAGTGTAAGTTGACATATACTTGCAAGGTTTCTTATAATGCTGGAATAGTTGGCGGTACATTCAACTATGGCGACTCTTGATAAGTAAAGCACTAAGCTGAAGGAAAATGAATAAATATTAATACCAAACACAACATTTCTTGCTTCCAGAAAGTATTGTTTACTTGTATAAACCTTCTGATTGCTACGAAAAAAAAATTGTAAACTTAAGGCTCCTACACATTGGGACGCTTTTCGTTTTACGTTTCGTTTTCCGTATTCAATTTTCACTGGCGTCGAGCAGAAGAGCATGCAAAATCACTCCTTGACGTTAGATGGCGCTATACAACTTTAAGCTTCTGACACCCGCTTATAACACAGAAGAAGAGGAGGAGAGGACGTTCACACGTTTGTTGTTAAAAGTTACTGGTGACTCGAACAAGCATGGATGGTTCCAGCAGCAGCTCCAGCTCTAGCGATGAAGAAATTATTACTGTTCAGAGCAATAAGCAGCTCCACGTTCATATCGCCTTTTGGCATCTTCTTCAATGTGCGCTCGCATTGACATTTTTGCGCGCCTCCAAGTGCTGTTTACTGTAACTTCAGCAGCTCCGTGCACGTGAACAAAAGTGCCGATCTGATTGGTGGAGAAAAAAACGAGCATGAGGCGTTTTTTTTTTAAATGACGCTTTTGCGCCTGCCGTTTTGTGCGTTGGTGTGCACGATCACATAGACGCCCTTCATCCGCTTGTTAAGTGTGACGTCACGCGAAGCGGCTTCCGGGTCCAAGTGCTCTATTCATCTGAATGGGGAGACTCATGAAATGGTAATAATAAACGTTTACAAAGCGATTTAATGCTTTTGAAAGTCACGATCGCAGTATAAATGTCCATGCCTAATATCCGATGGCCAGAAAGTGATTCATTTTTTTATAAATTGTTAAATTTTTGGTATTTGTTATGCAGCAAGCCCAGAGATTGTTGTGTACACTACGATTTTATATAAAATTAACTTTAATGTGTGATAGGAAAAAAAACGTGATCATAAACGAATGATTTCTTTACTCAAATGAATGGCGGCTTGGACCCGGAAACAGTATTACATACGCCACAAACTTAACCATTTAACAACTTAACCACTTAACAACTTAACCACTTAACAACTTAACCACTTAACAAACGGATTTAGTCACGAGGCGTTAAACGTCGACGGAAAACGCGAGCAAAAAACTTCTCAGTGTGCACGGGCCTTTAGCCTATTTATTAAACCCTAGTCATGATGCAAGCTTTACTTATAAACGATCTCATTATTTAAAAGTCATTAGCTGGAATAACTGCATTACTGAAGGTTCAAACAATCCTATTCAAGAGTTCAAAGTGGGCATTGGATGAAGGCTCATTTCTGCCTCAAGTAAATGTCACACATTACAGATTTGAACAAATGATTCGGATTTCATCAACATGACTAGACTTTGACATTCATGATTTTTTTCCCTTTTTTTTTTCAGATAAAACATATTGAACTGCACAATTGAAAATAATGTGACTCTGTAAAAACCTGCAATAGATTTGGATTGTATACTTATTTTTTTTTATGCCAACGTTCATTAGAATATTAGGTAAAGATCTTCTTCGATGAAGGCATTTTGTGATTTTTCTTCCATAAATATATCAAAACATAATTTTTATTAGTAATATGTGTTGTAAAGAACTTCATTTGTTAACGTATAAAGGTGATTTTCATGTTTCTAGTATGGGTATAATTCTATTATTGTCCATAATATAATAAATATAGTCCATAACAAAGCATACAGTTGAAGTCAGAATTATTAGCCCCCTGTTTATTTTTCCCCTGATTTCTGTTTAACGGAGAGAAGATTTTTTTTTTAACATTTCAAAACATAATAGTTTTAATAACTCTTTGCCATGATGACAGTAAATAATGTTTGACTAGATATTCTTCAAGACACTTCTATACAGCTTAAAGTGACATTTAAAGGCTTAACTAGGCTAATTAAGTTAACTAGGCAGGTTAGGGTGATTAGGCAAGTTATTGGATAATGATGGTTTGTTCTGTAGACTATCAAAAAAAATATATATAGCTTGAAGCGGCTAATAATATTGACCTTAAAATGTTTTTTTAAAAAATTAAATTTTATAAAATAAATTACTTTTTATTCTAGCTAAAATAAAAATATTATCAGACATACTGTGAAAATGCCCTTGCTCTGTTAAACATGATTTGGTAAATGTTTTAAAAAAAATTCAAAGGTGGGCTAATAATTCTGACTTTAACTGTATATCGATGAAAAGCTTATTTGTTTTTCCAAAGAAATTCCCAAAATTGACCCTTATGAATATTTTTGTGTTCCACAGTCATATATTTGTAGCTCTCAAAATCTGCTGGTGTAACATGAAACATTCTTGGCAGAACTGGGTGTGATTTACATGCAGTGCAGAGTCTGAGCACCATATTGACAGTAATAGAAAAACTCGGACTTGAATTTCATCTCAATGATTAGATGTGCCGGTTCAGTTGTTCTGCGTTTCTGCCCTTTTGTCCTTCAGATGATATTTTAAGACGTGAACCACACAGCATTGTGGTTGCCGAATGAGATTCACTGCACAATAAGCTCCTAAAGGCTATTTATACTGCATCAGCAAAACTGTTATTGATAAATTTAAGATTACCTGGAAGTCCCAGTAGTTAACTATGTGTATTTTGCATCTATATGTATAAGATTCATTCTCACAAAGAGCTTGGAATGACCAAGAGGCGACACTCAATAGAATGTTCCATTGCAAGAGCAGCGTCCAGCCACAGCCCCGGATTCCGCCATTTTGGAGTGAAAGCGATCGGCTGTCCATTGGATCTTATTGCTTTTGTGATGGCAAGCAGCTGATTTGTTTTTTATTTATTAATTTAAAAAGCGCATTAAAGCTGAGATACAACCTAAAAGACGACAATATAGTAATTTAATAATAATAATATTTTAATTTAATGATAATATTTAATTTTACATAATAACAATATGCTGTTGTTCTGTTGGAGTTTTCATTCCAAAATGGCCGCCGCGCCATCTAGAGGCTGTTTCCCGAATTGCACTAGAGTGTCTCCTCTTGGTGATTATATGCTCTTTGATTCTCAAAAATTGCACATAAAAACCTTCTAAAGTCTAATTGTTGAACTCATTGTCTTAATGTTTGCATTTGTTTTGTGTTGCTAGATCTTTAAATTTTTTTTTTTAAAGAATAAGCTACATTTTCAACTCAGGCTCAATACTTTTTTGTGAAACCTAAAATATGTTGCTTCAGGTACGTTTCATTGCACGTTTCAGATGACAAATCCACTAGAGGGCGCTGTCTACATTTTTGTGAATAGAAATTATGTTTTTTAGGGTAGATTTCAGTTATTTGTCCTTATTGTACACGCCCAGATGAAGGAGTCATTGGGCAGACAGAAGCCTCGCCCGTGATGCAAATACTTGTGTATTGTGAAGTGAATTTGATGCGTAGCTTAAGCGAATCAACTCAAAATGTTCACGTGTCTATTTACGCATGAATAGCGCGATTTATTTGTGCCGCGTCTGGTGTGAACACAGCACAAGGGACAACTTCAGTGGCGTAACAGACGGGCCCGCAGGGCATGCACCGCGGGGGGGGCCCTGCGTGATTAGGGGGCCCCCCGTCGTCGCGATTTTCAATAATTGAAAATCCTGGAACCGCAATAATCAAACTCTTGGGAACAACTGTGGTCGGAACCAAAGCTCACAGGTCTGTGTTCTCTGAACACCTCTCAAGCGGTGGACTACTTCATTCTGATTGCTTGCCGCCGAACCGCGCCATAGCTCATTATCATAAAGTTTACTTGATTTCAACTCTCCTTGACGCCCACACAGGAGAAGACGCGCCGCTCTGTTCCTCGCCGCCGGATCTCATTAAAAATGAATGACTTCTGGCTACTTTGATGCTCTCGCCGCTTTTGGTTTGTCATCGTTCCTCAGTTTGTGAAGGCTTCCCCGCATCGTCACTTCACCCCGCCCCCTTTCCCGCTCCTCAGTTTGTGATCGCTCCTCAGTTTGTGAAGGCTTCTCAGCGTCGTCACTTCACCCCGCCCCCTTTCCTGCTCCTCAGTTTGTGATCGCTCCTCAGTTTGTGAAGGCTTCCCCGCGTTGTCGCTCCACCCCGCCTCCCTTCCTCCGCATTTTGCGCTACGCCACTGGTCAACTTAAGGAACTTAAGGTTACCATTAAGTATTTCCTCTTAATGATGTGTTCCCTTAAGGGTTGCTGCAAAGTTCTTTGTAACATTTCACTGTATGAAATATGACACTCCACAGAATCACATACACATTTTGTTTTCATTGTCCAAACATTCAGCACATGTTTTTTTATTGTATATCAGGCTTTGTAGGTTAAAAGAAAAGCTTTTGCAAGCTTTTGAGAACAGGCATAGCCTTGATATTTTGTTTGTACTGAAAAATATACAAAATTTGGTCCAGATTTGTGGATTTAAGCGTTGGCCCTCATTATTATAGAAACAGATGGCGATTAAGTCAGATTACTTCAGGGCTCGTCGGAGTTGAAAATCATACCAGATTGCTCAAACATTTCATGACCCAACAACCATGACTGAACATGTACAAACAACGGCAAATGGCAAAAGAGTTAACACACTGATCTAACCAGACCCAGTACCCGCTGCTGTTTTTTGGCACCTTGGAACAAGCTTGTTGAAGAAAGGTCTGGCATTTGCTGACTCAAAAGTGTGATGGCATTTAATCCATTCACAGACTTCGACCTTTCAAAACCTCATATTTAAACATGGTATTGGTTTATCAAGATATCAGAGAATCTAGTTTCATTCGGATTTACTTACTGAAACAACATGTTGTGCCTGAAAATTACTTAGGAAAGAATCCTCAAAAAAATACAAATGTAATCAACGTAGTGTATTAATGATATCCCAAAAGAATCTCGCTTCGTACATTAAACATCAGTTTAACTACATTTATTCAGATAAACTGTTTCCATTTTAAAAACCTTTTCTGTTCTACGTTAGCATTTTCAAGTGTTTTTCAAGGTTTTTTTTTTCTCCACGCTGATCAAACAACTAATGCCGAGTTCAGACTTTTCAAAGTAGTCGTGTCACAGATGTTTTCACACTGCTTGACTCTCTGGGCTTGCGTTTCGTCGCTGCTTTGTTTACACTGCAAGATGGATCGGCGACAGGGACATTCACATTGCATGACTTTACTATAGAAAGAATCGCCGACAACTTCGTCCAAACTACGTCTCACAGCCAAAAACATGTCGTATATCTTTTGTTATTAACTACATAATGAGAAAGAAGCCTTTAATGGGGTACTTTAAACCTGGGTTTAAAGGGAATTAGCCATTTCTCCTCAACTTAAGTTGATAATAAACTAATTTCTTTCTGTATGAAACGTCAAACAGACACGGGTGCTCCTGAGTCCTGTCAAACCTCCACTAGTTTTTCCTCCATTTCGTAGGTCCAAATAAACCGAAAAAGAGCGCTTTTAACTTCTTCCCCATCCTCCCGCTGGCCTGCAGCAGGTATACACACACGCACACACAAGTGAATGCTGCTCTCTCATTGGCTGTGGGTGATCGCTGATGTTATTTTCAGTCAAAACTCAATTCACACGGCATGATTTGAATCGCAGACAGCTCCAGATATTTAGCATGCCAAATATCTCGCAGGCATCGGCGACTTATTGGCGATTCTCTCAGATCGCGTCTTTGATCGTTCATACTGTGTGATTGTCACTCACGTGCACGAGCGGCGATTTGCCTGTGATTTCAGGCATTTGTCGGCGATTTCTCAAAACCTGTCGGCGAGCCAAAATCGGGGCTAAAATCACGCAGTCTGAACTGGGCATTAGTGAAGTTTATTCATAAACTAATTGCGAGAGGATCACGTGCTTATGATTTATCACGGCCGGTCCCGTATTTGCTAATCACTATCTTCCAATCACATGAGCCCTAAGCTACTATAAATAGCCAGAGTTTTCATCTCAATTTATCTTCGTTCGGAAGAAACCCCCCCTCCTCCCCTATTCTCCTCCTTTACCTCTGATTGGGCGGCACGGCGGCCCATTGGTTAGCACTGCGAGCCCCACAGCAAGAACACTGCCGGCCCTTGTCCCTTAGGGCCGGTGGGTGTTTCTGTGAGGAGTTTGTATGTTCTCCCTGTGTCCGCGTGGGTTTTCCCCGGGTTCTCCGGTTTCCTCCCACCATCCAAAGACATTTAATTGGGTATATCAATCAAGCATTTGTCTAACCCCGGTGTTCCCTTAGCTACCGCAGTCAGGGAGTTCTGAGATCCACCGAGTTCAAGCTCCCCTCTCGCTCTGCCAACGGGAGGAAGCCCCAGGCTCGAGAATCCCTTGAGCTTGGGGCTCTCTCCCGGGACAGCATGCCAATCAAGCTTTTATAAATCATCAGCTAAGTGTGAACTCTTGAAAATAATTGTATCGTGCATACGTAGAACATTTTTAAACCTCACTGAGAGGATTCCTGAGAGACCAGGCATAATATGACAATTGCAAATTAATGTTTAGCAGCCCTATGAAGGCAAATAGCTGTGTAGAAAACCTCACTCCCCAAGAGGTACACTAAAAACTGATGATAGAGGCTGAGGTAGTAGTCTTGTTATTCTGCTCACCTCATGCTGGAAATACAGGGTCAAATGAAGGGTCACAGACGATGGAACCTTTGGTTATTGTCATGAATCAATACATCATGAATTGCTGTAGCTCCCTGTGGTTCAACTAGTAGAGCAAGGTGGGTTCGATTCTAAGGTGGGAAAAGCAAATGTTAAAATGTGTACCTTCAATAAAATGTAAGTAGCTTTGGATAAAAACGTCTTCTAAATGTTAATAAATGATGGGAAATTCTCTCAGTGACACATCAGATTTGTCTCGATGTTGCAGCCTAAACCATCACTGATCCAGCCATATGCTTTTCTCTGAGCGTGGGACAGTCTGGGTGGGATGCTCCTTTGGGGCTTCTCCACACTGTAACTCTCTCAGGTGTGGGAAAGACAGTGAAGGTGGACTCCTCAGAGAACAGTAGATGCTTTACTTTATCCAAAGCCCATAATTTTCACTGCTTCCATTTCTGCTGAAACCAATGCTTGGCATTGGCATTGTGTTTGTGCTTTATGTGTATGCTAATGCAAAGAGATGTGTCTTTAGTCTAGATTTATGACAGATATATCTATAGCACTTTATACAATGTAGATGGTCAAAGCTTCTTTAAATGGATGAACGTGACAAGGATAAAAAAGGTCAGATAACCATGTTTTAGATTCTAGTTTAATTAAAATGGATTCCGTTTAGTTTAATATAAAGGTCACTGCTGAAGGACAATCCACTGAGATGTGACTTTACAGACCTCAACCAAGCAAGCCAAAGGCGATGGTTGCAGGAAACTAAATCTCTACCAATTGAGCCGGAGATCAAACTTTGGAAGAAACCAGGCTCAGGGAGACCAATTATCCTATGGACAAATAGAAAATAACCAGAGCTACAGTCTGAAAGATGTTGGTGGCCTTGAGAATGAGTGTTTGTCATGGTAAATGTGCAGGTCTAAAAAGGTCAGGTGTTCAGGCTGACCAAAACAAATCAATGTATTGATCTAGAGACTCATTCATCACTGAGGTCTTTGTTGGTGATCCTCCAGTCTCTGGGACCTGGACTCCACCTCAGCCCTTTGACCCTCCACCTTGGCTTCCTCTTCATCACTTAATGAATACCTCAATTAAGAATTTGATTAATTATTTAATGGGATAGCCCCTTAAGGTCATTTTTCGAGAGGGTCCATAAGAATTACTTAAATCAAAACAGAGTGAACACATCAAAACAATCATACAGCTAAACTAAACAGACATGTCTTAATTGACCTAATAGAACAAGAGATATTATTTTAGTCAAAAGAAGCTGTATATTAGAAGAACCTAGGGCCAATTTCTGTTGTAATCCCTGAAACAGAAAATATGAGAAAGTAATGGAGCCGGAAACTGCTTTAAATAAGAAGGGCAACCAAAATAAACACAAATACCAACGATATTGTCTACAGGATTTAGGTTGAAGCAAAGTCAAGAGATTTGTATAGTATTCAGTGATTAACTTATCAGTGTAACATTTAGCATTCTGTAGTGTGCACACTGAGTGGTGTTAATTTCACAGGCAATCCTACACTCACCGGCCACTTTAATAGGCACAATGCTTGATAATACAAAATTTTAATTAGCTAATCAGATGGCAGCAACTTAATGCATTTAGGGATGTAGACATGCTCAAGACGATCTGGTGCAGTTCAAACCGAGCATCAGAATGGGGAAGAAAGGTGATTTAAGTGACTTTGAACGTGGCATGTTTGTTGGTGCCAGACAGGCTGGTCTGAGTATTTCAGAAACTGTTGAGCTACTGGGATTTTCACGCACAACCATCTCTAGGGTTTTCAGAGAATTGTATGAAAAAATAAAAAATATCGGCAGTTCTTTGGGCGCAAATGCCTTATTGATGCCAGAGGTCATAGGAGAATGGCCAGACTGGTTCCAGCTTATAAAAAGACAACAGTAACTCAAATAACCACTCGTTACAACCGAGGTATGCTGAATGCACAACATGTCCAACTTTGAGGCGGATGGGCTACAGCAGCAGAAGACCACACCGGGTGCCATTCCTGTCAGCTAAGAACAGGAAACTGAGGCTACAATTTGCACAGGCTCACCAAAATTGGACAATCCATCCTGCCTTGTATCAACGGATCAGGCTGGTGTTGGTGGTATAATGGTGTGGGAATATTTTCTTAGCACACTTTGGGCTCATTAGTACTAATTGAGCATTGTGTCAACACCACAGCCTACCTGAGTATTGTTGCTAACCATGTCTATCCATTCATGACCAAAGTGTACCCATCTTCTGATGGCTACCACCAGCAGGATAAGGCACCATGTCAAAAAGCGCGAATCATTTCAGACTGGTTTCTTGAACATGACAATGAGTTCACTGTACTCAAATGGCCTCCACAGTCACCAGATTTCAATCCAATAGAGCACATTTGGGATGTGGTGGAACGGGAGATTCGCATTATGGATGTGCAGCCAACAAATCTGCAGCAACTGTGTGATGCTATCATGTCAACATGGACTAAACTCTCTGAGGAATATTTCCAGTACCTTGTTGAATCAATGCCATGAAGGATTAAGCCAACACGGTACTAGTAAGGTGTACCTAATAAAGTGGCTGGTGAGTGCATGTGAGCCCTACATGGAAATCAAGGACAAAACTGACTGGTCCCAGTTAGGCAGTCCATCTCAAGACTTTTTTTTTTTTTGCCCAACATGTATTTGCTGACTTGGCAGAGTTCTTCCCCCATGGAACACATCAGAACAAGAACCAGACAAGAATGAGGAGGTGGAATGATGAAGGGGTGCTTTGAATAGGTCACCATTCTACCTGTTTCCTACATGATGTTCATTCACAGAACACAAGTTTCTGGAGGGCGCATAAATCTGCAGAAGTAAGAGCAGTTAAGGAGGAGCAAAGCCAGAGGTCGCTTTGTAAGCAAACATCAGAGCTTTGAATTTGATGCGAGCAGCAACTGGCAGCCAGTGCAAACGGATGAGCAGCGGAGTGATGTGCTCTTTTAGGCTCATTAAAGACCACTCGTGCTGCTGCGTTCTGAAGCAGCTGAAGAGGTTTGATAGAGTTAGCTGGAAGCCCGGCTAGTAGAGAGTTGCAATAATCCAGTTTGGACAGAACAAGAGCTAGAACAAGGCGTTGTATCAAACCCTATATTAAAACATATATGTTTATCATGAGCATAAATCTGATTTACCAGTAGGGGGGGACAATAAATATAAAATTTCTTTCCAGCATTTTTTTGAAGGGGACACAAATAATACAGCCGAATTGTACTAATAAAGTTATGTCCCCGCAGTTAAAAATGGTTTCATCATTATTATAGCATGGAGACTACGTCATTATGATTATTTTAAAAGTTTTTCTCAGGTTCAACGACAAAGCAAATTTTTCTTCAAAACTATTTATTGCATTGTTTGTTGTGTTGTTTACAGTCAACTGACTGACTCCTGAAGCAGAATAAATGCAGGAAAAGACATTTTCCATACTCATAATCACTAACTTGTTTACATTACACTTGTTAAAATGACAGATCATATTGTAAATCAGTGAGCCTGTGAAGTTCATCTGCTAAACAGCCACAACTCTGAAAACATAAAAAAATTGTTCACCCCAAAAGAATTATCATTATCCCTTTAATAAAGCACAACAGCCTTACCTGACCCTGTACATCTGACTGACCCTGCTCTGCCTGTTCCTCAATCATTTCTTTCTCCTTTGCCTGTGATTAATATTGTGACATTAGTATTTTCATAAGCACTCATTCTTAAAGCCAAATTGCCTTAATACGTGAAGTTTTTGTACTTGGCGTTTAGCTGCACTGAAAAATGATCTTATGTGCATTTTCTCTGTCACTTTATCCAATACATGACACTGCAATGCAAGTTTGTTTATGTTGTAGCACATTTTAATGGTAATTCATAAATATCATAAAAAGAATCACAATAAAAACAAAGAATTAAAAAAGGTTAACATTTTAATTTCAAATCAATTGAGTCACTTAAAACAGAATAGAAACTGATTATACAATAATACCGTGGGGTTAGTGTGCACAGTGCTCATTTAGCAAACACACAACTAAACAATATGCTAATTGTGGTCGTTAATGTTTAGTTAACATTATGCCAAGTCCTCACAAATTAAACAATGCATGGGAAACGGCTTTAGCGTTAGCAACAAGCTAACGTTAACTAGATAAGTAATTTCAATCGTTAATACAGATTCATGGAGAATTACATCCTTAAACAGCATTTTTGCCGCAACACATTTATGAACGAGTCTGTATTAACTACATTGAAGAGAATCGCTTTATTTAAGGTGAATAAATTCCACTACTTACTAACTGAAATTGTACATTTACTCAGCCGCAGCCGCACACCTGACATGTGCGTGTGTGAGAAGGTGAGGAGCGGGAAAAAGCACACAGTGGACCGAACCATTTTGAGAAAGGGGAGGGGGAACTCAACTGTTTTTAAATGCATTTTAAATGATAAATGCGGTTTTCTTTCTACTTAGACATTTATTTTAGGTATATATAAATATATTTTCACAATTCTGAGTTTTTTTTAATATATATATATATATATATATATATATATATATATATATATATATATATATATATATATATATATATATATTTTTTTTTTTTTTTTTTTAGGGGGGGACAAGCCTCAGTTGGGAGGGGACATATTCCCCCCCGTCCCCCCCGGAATTTACGCCCCAGATGTTTATATCAATGACTGTAAAAAATATGGACGACGCGACAGCCCCTTTTCCCATTGAACGCCTTGAGGGCAAAACGCCTGCTTGACGGGCACAAACTGTCGCAAAAGACTGCTGAAATTGGAGCCAGACATGCGCAGAAGGATTGTCTGATTGAGCCAGAGGAGGAGCCGCGAAAATGAGCGGAGACGAGCTTCCAACCAAACGCTTTATGTAAAATCAACCACGCCCCCCGAACTTCTCAGCATGCGTTTGCTGTCTTATCAACACAAATGGATGTAATAACGTTAACAAATATGAGGGTTTTATATATTCAATCGCGCTCCAGCTCCAGGCCGCAGCGCATAACTTACTCGCGGCGTCACGGGCTGATTCCGGTTCGCATGCGGCAGCACCGGCTCGCTCGGCCGCCGCATCTGGCTCGATTGACTCGGGCTGGAATTGGGTAGTGAGTCCAGGCATCCGGAGTAGGTCCAGCAGAGGTAACATTAGTCAGTCTGAGCTCTAAGAGATAAGTCTCCGGCAGGCGAGAATCTAGCCGGAACTGTGTTTTGCTATCTGGGTGGCTAGGTGTGTATCAGCAAACTAATAAAGCCCGAAAAAAGCCTTGAACTTAGCGAATAAACAGTGTTCCACCAGGATCATGTATGTCAGAAACTATAGTTTACTGCTGAACTCATTTTGTCATGGTAAAATAACACAGAAATCGAATAATAACATTTCAGTCTACTTCAGTCTCCTGCCGAAGCTCAGACGCCGTGCTTTGAGAAACTGTCAATCACAGCTGTCAATCACGATGACACGCCCAGCATTAAATTACTGCTAAAAACAAACTGTTTACAAAAATGAAGATCTGCACCTATTTCAGCACAATAACCAGTGCCTTAATCGACCAGAACCATCTTTCGGGACATTTTATTGCAAGTGTAATATTTTTTTTTATTTGGGCTCAAGTCTCCTTCATTAACACGGAGGAGGCGGGCTTTATGACTTGTACTGCAGCCAGCCCCCAGGGGGCGATCTAACGGCCGAAACCTTCACTCAAATGTAGGCTTGCGGCACACTTGGTTTATATATATATGTAGGTTCTTTCCGTGTGGGTTAAAGGCTAAACATAAAGTGAATCATTTTGAAATACCTCTATTTCTTAACGTGCAAAGTACAACCTGAATATGCAATTTCTGTTTCCATTTTCATCACGCACTTGTAAGAGCATCTTCAAAAGCACATATCAGAACAGAAATCCCATAAGAGTGCAGATTGTAGGACAGAAGACAAATCAGTTTCAATCAAACAAAAGTATCCAGTGTTAGTGTAGCCATAATGGCAGTCACTTGATATGCTGGGAGAGTCTGGCTTCATGAATCAAACATGAGAGTGAAAATACCAGGTTCTCTGAAATTGCAAATAGCGGTTTTGTTGTGGCTCTTGAATCCTGGACTCGTCAACTCGTCTGTAATCATGAAAGGCTTAGTGACAGCAGGCCTGCCATTAGCAGTGCACATATGGCATGTTTGGGTCTATAGCCTGTAGATGTGTGGATTAGCACAGCTGAATGATACAGGAACAGCAGCCAACGCTGTAGATAAGCACAAATGAATATACATCTCCTCACTGTAAATCTGCCAGCGTTATCTCTTTCCTTCCCACTTGAATATCCATGAGATGCTATCACGCCGCCTTTGGCAACAGGGATATCTGCACAACGTTGAGTCTTAAAGTTCACAGCCTGATCTTCGCTGGCAGCTTTCTACTGCAAACTTTTGCCTGTGGAGGTCAAACAGTATTACATGTCTTCTCAAATCAGTGAAATGCTCTGAATAATCCAAGGGGGGTGGGGGGTGAGGGATCTTTTCCTGGGTTTCATAAATTTGTCATTTCAGTTTAAGGGTTTAAAGCTTATTTTTTTAAAGTAAATACTTGTTTTGAAAGTGACTAAATTACTAACTACTTTAATTAATAAAAGTCTCAAACCTACTTTTTTAATTTATGGAATTCTAAAAGTTCAGAAATGCTGAAAATGCAGAAGAAATTGTCGTATTTTCATGAAAAAAGGTAAAATAACAGCTGTTTAATTACAGAAATTTACCAGAACTTTAAATTTAAGGAAATTTCTGCAATTCAACCTCTGTTATTTTCCGGTAAATTCTGTATTTTACCGTTTATATTCAAAACCACTATTTTTTTACAGTGTATATATAATTTAAAACAGATATTTCTATCTGAATAAATGCATGTCTTTTCCCCTGAGATACAAAGCTGAAGTGTCAGCATCATTCATTTATTTTTGTGTCTCAATATTCTCCAGAAATCATTCTATAGTGCTGGCTAGGTTGGCGACGCAGTGGCGCAGTAGGTAGTGCTGTCGCCTCACAGCAAGAAGGTCGCTGGGTCGCTGGTTTGATTCTCGGCTCAGTTGGTGTTTCTGTGTGGAGTTTGCATGTTCTCCCTGCAATCGCGTGGGTTTCCTCCGGGTGCTCCGGTTTCCCCCACAGTCCAAAGACATGCGGTACAGGTGAATTGGGTAGGCTAAATTGTCAGTTGTGTGTGAATGTGTGTGTGGATGTTTCCCAGAGATGGGTTGCGGCTGGAAGGGCATCCGCTGCATAAAAACTTGCTGGATAAGATGGTGGTTCATTCCGCTGTGGCGACCCCAGATTAATAAAGGGACTAAGCCGACAAGAAAATGAATGAATGAATGGAATTACATCAGAAATTAGATCCAGCTTGTTTTGTTTTTTTTTACAGTACATGTGTCAGAAAAGTGAACGATTACATGCATAAATACACCGTTGACCAATTCATACGTGATTTATCCATTCATACGTGCAGATTTAAGATCTCATCTTTAGTGGACCACAGTTTTTGTTAACCCCATACAGAGACTACCTTTTAATAGGCTATATTCTAGCTCCAAGCTTCAAGCATGACAAAGTTGCTTGAGTCTATGTTCTGTGTCCCGCTACATTTGAAATACATCCAGATAAATTAGCCTAAAACTCTTTTCTTTCATTATTCAGTATTCTTCTGCGCACCACTAGAAAGAGGCCCGTGTACCACTAGTGGTACACAAACCACAGTTTGAGAATTACTGATTTAACAGGTTTCTGCACACACCATATACACTAGAGATGTTCAAACACTCTCTTTTTAATATAGTTTCCCTGTTAAGATTTTACTTTCCAAAACATCCCTCTTTCCTGGAAGCCAGGCTAAACAAATAATCAGTCATTGCACTTCTGATTGAAATCAGACCCTCAGTCACCCCCAGAGGTATCAACCACAGAAATTGCCTGTTAATTTTAGACTATTGTTATTTCATACACTTAGTAAATTCTGTAAATCACTGCTTCAATCAGTTACAAATCACTAATAAAGCCTTAAAGTCGCGTGAATAAAGTCTTGTGTTGACAAATTTTCTCTCTCTGTCCCACTGGCTGCAAACACAGAGGTGTTAGTAATGTTTTTGTCTGACCTACTTTTCAGCCACTGGTGTCCTAGCACACTCTCGTCCTCATCCCAGGCTCATTGTGGAAACGTAGTCCCGCGGAGGTTTCTGGAGACCGCGGAATACGTCCCGACGGGTACGTACGGCTGCAGTTTTTGTTTTTGCGAATCCGCGAGAGGCCGCTGTTGTGCACGTTTTCGCATCTCAAACGCTTCTCGCGAGTGCAGTTCGAGCCCGTGCTGTTCTCGCGTGAACCCACCAGAGGCCGCTGTCCGACTGACCGAATGATTGACTGCGCGACTGGCCAATCGGCTGACCCACCCTCCTCCTTCCCTGAACCCAACCAATGTTACCAATCGACCCGCCCGCCCGCTCGCTTCCCTAAACCTGAGCAACAGTTTACAAAAGCTGCCCAAAAAAAGAAAAGCCCTGTTTTTTTTTTCTACCACGTTTCCGGAATTCACCGCGTTCTCACCCTGTTACAAAACTCGTTCACTTAATTTTTGGGATTCTGTTTTTGTCTTACCTGATTGCTGGAACTGCTCTTCCCCGGACTCGAAACCGATCGCCGTGGTCGAGTCCTCTCTGCATCTGAATCCCGCCGACGTACACGTGAGGCTGAGTGGACAAACGGGTTGCAGTGGGGAAGCCCTCCACAAGGAGGTAAGCGGTCGGTCGGCCGGCCGGCAAGCGCGAAAGGGAACAGCATCACACCAACCCACAGCATTCGCTTGAAAAAAATAAATGCAGCCGTACGTGTCTCCAGAAACGTCCGCGGGAATACATTTTCAGAATGAGCTTGGGTTGCTCGTCCTTGTGCGGGCCATTCAATCATGCACCCCTCAAGACAGAGCCTTTAAATTATTACGGCCAATGAGCTATTATTGGTTTACAATTATTAATAAAAGCTCTTCTTCTAATCAATATTTAAACAATAATTCTCATCAATAAGTATTTTCCCCCCAATCATCAGTCTTTAGATGGATAGAACTGCAACAACATTACAGATGTCTTTATTTACTCTAATTCGGTGTTTATATTTTAATATATTTCCTCAGACCTTTGTATGTTATTGTTCTATGCTTTTCTAAACAAATAAATCGCTAAAAATATTAAAGCAGCATGACATTTTTCTAAATTACACACAAAACTTCTAAAATAAGGAATGGCCATTTAGACATCAGCTCTGACTTTGGTCTTGTGTTGACTTTGTTTATAATGGATGTTAAATTGGGTCTCTGTTCCCTATTTGACTCAATTTCACGCTCCCTGTGACCTATTTTACCACTCGCTCTTTACAAAAAGCAAATATTGCTTTGACAGAGATAGTATTATATAACTGAGGCTGAGTAGTGCTGTCTTTGATTTGGGCTAGAGGTGAGTCCAGTTCCAGAGAACTGCCACATTCAGCCTCGATCAGTCTTAATGACTTTATTTAGTTCATCACTGTGGTGATTGAGTGACTGTATCGCAGCGTAAAGCAAAAAACACAAACCTAAACACATACAGTACACTCAAAGAGTCCTTCTCAGGAAATAATTAAGTTTTTTTGTGTATCATTTTACGTAAATACAGTTAGGTCCATAAATATTTGGACATCAACACAATTCTAACATGTTTGGCGCTATGCACCAACACAATGGATTTGAAATGAAATGAACAAGATTTGCTTCAACTGCAGACTGTCGGCTTTAATTTGAGGGTATTTACATCCAAACCAGGTGAATGCTGTAGGAATTACAACAGTTTGCATATGTGCCTCCCACTTGTTAAGGGACCAAAAATAATTGGACGGATTAATTATCATAAATCAAACTTTCACTTTTAAATATGTGCTTACAAATTCTTTGCAGTCAATTACAGCCTGAAGTCTGGAATGCATAGACATCACCAGACACTGGGTTTCATTCCTAGTGGTGCTCTGCCAGGCCTCTACAGCAACTGCCTTCATTTTCTGCTTGTTCTTGGGGCATTTTCCCTTCAGTTTTATCTTCAGCAAGTGAAATGCAAGCTCAGTCTGATTCAGGTCAGGTGATTGACTTGGCTATTGCATAACATTCCACTTGTTTCCCTTCAAAATCTCTTATATATATATATATATATATATATATATATATATATATATATATATATATACACACACACAGTTGAAGTCAGAATTGTTAGCCCCCTTCAAATTTTGTTCTTCTTTTTAAAGTATTTTCTAAATGATGTTTAACATAACAAGAATTTTCACAGTATGTCTGATACTATATTTTATTTTTGAAAAAGTCTTATTTGTTTCATTTCGGCTAGAATAAAAGCAGTTTTTATTTTTTTAAACACCATTTTAGGGACAAAATTATTACCCCCTTTAAGCTATATTTTTTCTCGATAATCAACAGAACAAACCATCGTTATACAATAACTTGCCTAATTACCCTAACCTGCCTAATTGACCTAATTAACCTAGTTAAGCCTTTAAATGTCACTTTAAGCTGTATAGAAGTGTCTAGAAAAAATATCTAGTCAAATATTATTTACTGTCATCATGGCAAAGATAAAATAAATCAGTTATTAGAGATGAGTTATTAAAACTATTATGTTTAGAAATGTGTTGAAAAAATCTTCTCTCTGTTAAACAGAAATTGGGGAAAAAATAGCAGTCTAATAATTCAGGGGGGCTAATAATTTAATTATTTATTTATTTATTTTTTTACTTGCTCAGGACCAAAGTGCAGATGTGCCACAAATACTGCCATATAAGTTTACAGACAACCGTGTTATATATGGGTCAAAATGATTTTTGAAAATTGTAAAAAATAATATCTCTATATATTTTCTTAGATTGTGTGTGCAGTCTTCTCTTTCGTGTTGCGTCCTTACCCCTAGACGAGTGATAACAAGCTGATGCATGAATCATTCCTATGAATACAAATCCTTATTTAACCTAAATTGAATCATATGAATGCAAGTCAATATTTTATTCATGATTACACAACGCACACATCTGCATCAAATGTGTCACATGAATCATATCAAATTGAAATTTGACAGACATACACATAATGATGTGCAGTGAAATGCTTATGAATCTGCTTTAAAAATGCTTATCATGTGACTACACTGCATGTGTGTTGCATTTGCTGGTCTTCAACATCTATATTCTCTATGGTTTACATGAAGGTGTTTTTGGTAACTGATTTGTGGATTTCTGTTTCCATGGCGACATGCTAGAACACAATGGATCATGGTTTCAGCTGCGGGGACTTATTGGCTTTATTCTGTACTCTCTACGTGACCGGCAGACATTAGAGATTATAAACGTTCCCTTAAGACCTGGAAAACATCTAAGGGAAATCCTCTGAGAAGCAGAAAGAGCAATCGAGAGAAAAAATGTCCAATTATAAGCGCTTTTTCACACCAGCTGTGTCTTTCACCAGCTGCTGCATGTCAGTCCTTCAGTATGATTGTTACAGGATCACTCCAATTGGTCTATAAACCCTGTTCTGATCATGTATTGATAGGAAATTTGTTACTTACTTTTTTCTAGAAGTACTATCAAGCCAATAGGAGGATCCAAACTGCCACCATGTTTTTAGAAGTCAAGAAATCAAGATGGACATTTATTTATTTTTGTATCCTTTATTTAGTATATTTAACAATTAATTAATATACATGTTGCTTTTAAGATTCACATGTCCCTTAAACCTTTAAATTGAACTTCTTCCCCTCTTTTTCCAATTCAATCCATTGGTAACACTTTATTTTGATGGTCCAGACATTTAACTGACTATCAGAAACTTTGCAGGCGAAGCAGTGGCGCAGTAGGTAGTGCTGTCGCCTCACAGCAAGAAGGTCACTGGGTTGCTGGTTCGAACCTCGGCTCAGTTGGTGTTTCTGTGTGGAGTTTGCATGTTCTCCCTGCCTTTGCGTGGGTTTCCTCCGGGTGCTCCGGTTTCCCCCACAGTCCAAAGACATGCGGTACAGGTGATTTGGGTAGGCTAAATTGTCCGTAGTGTATGAGTGTGTGTGTGGATGTTTCCCAGAGATGGGTTGCGGCTGGAAGGGCATCTGCTGCGTATAAAAAACTTGCTGGATAAGTTAGTGGTTCATTCCACTGTGGCGACCCCAGATTGATAAAGGGACTAAGCTGACAAGAAAATGAATGAATGAAAGAAACTTTGCAAGTACATGTCAACTTAATCCCAACCAAACAGTCTACGTAAAATCTAATGAGAATTAGTTGGCATGTAGATGCAATGGAACTTAATTCACCAAACAGACCATCAAAATGAAGTGTAACCAATCCTTTCTCTTTGTGAAGTTTATGTATCAACTTAATTCAAGAGAATCTTATGCTTGTGATTGCTCACGGCTGGCGCATTATTCAATTTCTGATTTACCAAACAAACGATTCCTAAAGCTGCGGTCACCCTAGAGCAGGGGTCACCAAACTTGTTCCTGGAGGGCCGGTGTCCTGGAGATTTTAGCTCCAACCCTAATCAAACACACCTGAACAAGCTAATCAAGGTCTTACTAGGTATACTTGAAACATTCAGGCAGGTGTGTTGAGGCAAGTTGGAGCTAAATCCTGCAGGGACACTGGCCCTCTAGGACCGAGATTGGTGACCACTGCACTAGAGTTTAGCCGCAGTTACACTGGGCTTTTCCTCTCATAGACTTCCATTCATACTGACACGAATGCGTCCGACCGAAGTCCGAAGTTTCGCTGGTTGCTGCGGTGCAAAGCTTGGTGAACTCTAACCTGTGAAATCGCATCACTTGACTGCGTGAGAGCAATTGAGGATCAAAACATGACCTCTCTGGACAGAAATTTAAAACATTGCGCAATCGCAATCTTTTTTAATGTCTAATCATCTTGTTTACCCCCGCCCCTTTTCGCAGCTCCACACAACAGAATTTTGTGCGGACAAACTCTAGTGTGACTGTCGCTTTAATGTGTGCGAAATTCTGTTTTATGGCGCTGTGAAAAGGGGCGGGATTAAACAAGATTATCAGACATTTAAAAAAGTGAGCGATTGCTCCATGTTTTAAATTTCCGTCCAGAGAGGTCATGTTTTAATCCTCAATTGGTCTCACGCAGTAGTCAAGTGATGCAATTTCGCAGGTCAAAGTTCACCAAGCTTGAACTTTGCACTGGAGCAACTTGCGAAACTTAACGCATGACCCTGCGTTTCCAGTCTGATGCATTCACGTGCATATGAATGGAAGTCTACGGGGAGAAAAGTCAAGTGCGACCGCAGCTTAAGTCTCATATTAACCACAATAAATAACCTGAGTTCCATATCATAGTCATCTTCGTTTTGAAGAATCTCCCCTTCCTTATTTCCTAGACTGGCTTTACTAACTTTAAAGTTTAAAGAGGCTACAAAAATCAGCAAAACAAAAATGCATTTAAAATTCTTCCTAAATTAGTGCTTTATAATAAACTTTGAATAGGGGTTTACCTTTGTAAGGGTTCTTTAGAACTTTATTTTCCATGTTTTAATATCGGAAATAGCTCATTGTAATCTTCTGAGTTACAGAAGGCTAGCATCCTTATTTTATTTATTTACTCATTTATATATATTTTGTATCCGCTATATTGTCTGATGAAAGCCAGCGCTAATATTTCATTGCTCCCTATTATTACTGTCGTTTTTATATAATGGGCAAAGTTAATATTCATTAAAAAAGTTTGCTTTCTAACTGGTTCAGTTAGACTTACTGTAACGCATAACCGAGTGTTTACTTGAGATAGATACTCCGCAGAGATGGTTATTTTGATAACTGCTTGTTCAGGTTGTAACGGAGGCCAGCTAGGAAGTGCTGTGCAGGTCTTTAGCCTCCTTGTTAGAGCAACCGACTCCCATGCGGAAGATCGCCGGTTCGCTCCCAGCTCGGAGCGGGTTGGGTGGTGTAGGACCGGCAGGGTTACATTGGTGTCGTGACCCGGATGGGAGTGAGGTTTAGGGGGCTGAGTGTAACAGAGGGCAGCTAGTTAATGCTTTGTAGGTAAACCTAACTCCTCTGACCTCTAAGGGTGCTCTAGTGACAGATGCTAAAGACCATGGTCTTTAGCCTCCTTGTTAGAGTAACCGACTCCCATGCGGAAGGTCGCCGGTTTGATCCTAGCTCGAAGCGGGTTGGGTGGTGTAGGACCGGCGGAGTTACACAGGCTATTTGATTGATCTCGGTTATATTGTGTGATGGAAGGATTGTGCGGGTGTGCACCGGTTTGAGTCTATTCAGTATGATTTCGCCTATTTCAGCTTCTGTTACTACATGGGCAAGTGTATCAATGATGAAGACTGTTTGTATCTTTTTTTTTT
>NC_141023.1:63945000-64062500 GCF_052040795.2 Danio rerio
TGTTGTCAGCCTTGGTTATTTACTGTCATTTGTTCTCCATTTGAAATCTAACGCAATACTTTTGTGGATGATGCATTTGACATTTCTTAAATAAAATGGAAAATTATTCGGTGCCAAAATCCTTGTGGATAAGTGCAGTAAGGTGCTCACGGTGACCTAAGTTCATATCCAAGTCATATGTGTCTGCGCGATGTGTCTGAAGAGCGAGGAGGGAAATGGTGGGGAGGGGTGAGAAGGGTGTGCGACATATTTGAGGACTGGGAGGGAGAACCGTGATTTTTCAGGGCATTCGGGAGTCTCTATGCATTTGCAGGAGACTCCTGGAACTTCCAGGACATCTGGGATGTCTGGGGACTGACGACACCAAGTGCTTCAGGTATCATTTTGTCACATTCTTCCTGCAAACAAGTCTTAAGGTGGGCAACATTAATATTGTGCTACTGAAAGAGTCTGGATGAAAAACATCACTGCTATTGAATTTATCACTTGTTGTCAGCCTTGGTTATTTACTGTCATTTGTTCTCCAGAAATGGCCATTTGAAATTTAACGCAATACTTTAGTGGATGATGCATTTGACTTTTTTAAATAAAATGGAAAATTATTCAGTGCCAAAATCCTTGTGGATAAGGGCAGTTAGGTGCTCACGGTGACCTAAGTTCATATCCAAGACATATCTGAAGACCGGGGTGGGGGTTGGTTGACCGAGTGCACGCGACGTGTCTGAAGAGCGAGGAGGGAAATGGTGGGGAGGGGGGAGAAGAGACATATTTGAGGACTGGGAGGGAGAACCGTGATTTCCGGGAGATTATCACCCATTTGCGGGCATCCAGGAGTCTCTATGAATTTGCAGGAGACTCCTGGAACTTCCGGGACACTTGGGATGTCTGAGGACTTACAACACCAAGTGATGAAGTGTTTCAGGTGTCATTTTGTCACATTCTTCCTGCAAACAAGTCTTAAGGTTGGCAACATTACCGGGTCTTCGTTGTCACACTTTACGCTTCAAAATGCGCAACACATTCTCTATTGTAAACAGGTCGGGACTGCAGGCAGGCCAGTCGAGTACCTGTATCCTCTTCTTCCACAGCCAGGACTTTGTAATGTGTGCAGAATGTGGTGTTGCATTGTCTTGTTGAAATATGCATGGGTGTCCTTGGAATAGATAAATGGTGCATCACAGAAGTGCAAGTTAGCTTTGGCAAGGGCACTGACACAACCCCATACCATGACAGACTCTAGATTTGGACTTGTTGCTGGTAACAGTCTGGATGATCCTTTTCTTCTTTGGTCTGAAGTAGTGGTCATCAAGCTTGTTCCTGGAGGGCCTAAACAAACACACTAACAACAAGAACAAGCTAATAAAGATCCTACTAGGTATACTTGAATTATCCAGTCAGGTGTGTTGAGGCAAAATTATAATTTTACATCCCTTTTCTACATTGATGGATCAGTGATCGCACTGGCATTCCTGACAAAAAGCTTGTGTTTGTGTGTATGGAAATCTACTATCCACCCTCCCTGTTAAATTTGATCTAATCCGTGTCCTGAAACACACTTCCTCTACTGCTTTCACTTCTCATACTGACGGAGGGAGCGATTCGTTTGTGAATGAATCTCCGTTATGAAAGACTCCTTCACCATCTGACAATAATACAAGTTACTGGCACCGCAGCATCTCGTTGTCATATTTCTTTTGCATTGTTGGCTGATTTTACTCAACAAAACTAGCATAAGCCGAGTATTTAGTGCGAGTTGAAGCTGCTTTGCCTCATGGTGAATGCAGTAAGTGACTGTATTATCATCAATAATGTGACCTGTTTAGCACAAAAGTTCAGAACATACAAAAACATAAAAACTTAATCTTACCTATGAAATGTTCTGCCTTTGTGCTTTGTTTTCTTTGTTTGCTCGTTACTACACCCGTACACAGCGCTAAAGTCCAGCATCTTCACGTAATAATAACACTGTGTTGACTAGTGCGGTTGAATGACATTTGTCCTGGGAGCACTGTACCAATGTGACGGCACTATTGACGCATGCTCAGGGTCCCTATGCGACATCTAGTGTATATATCTATGATTCAGATTAAGGTAATCAAAAATGGCTGTTTGGAGCTTATGTAGGCCTACAGTTCAACATTCACGTTGAACTGAATACACAGTAAGTAAACACAAGTACATCTTATTGAACATCATTTATTTTCATCACCAAGTATCATAGTAGAACAGTTTCTCAAGCAGTTTGTGATGCATTTTGGAAACAGGAGATAGGCCCCTGGTCTAATGCGCCACCTGGCTTGAGAAACCCGTTCTCAAAGACTTACATTTAGTTATTATTTGGGTAGCACACATATTCTGAATGCCTTCGGCAGACTTCAAATGAGCTATTTTAATCTAGATTAATCTACATCAATTCCAAGATTACAGTGAGATTGTTCTAGATTAAAAAAAAATAATAATCTATGCCCACCTATATTTAAAACAAATGCAGTTTCAAGATTTCACACTTAGATATTGTTTGACAACTGTTAGCAGGTTTGGCATGCTGTCCTAGGAGAGAACCCTGAGCTCAGAGATAGTTGAGCCCACCTGGTCCATAGAGCATGTGAGGGGAGTATGAGATCAGATGGTTCTCGAGAGAGCGTTTCCTGTGGTAAAGGAGGAAAGGAGGAGAGGGGGGGGAGGGGGTCTTCGGAAAACGAAGATAAGGGAGTAGTTCTAGCTAGGCTACTTATAGTGAGTTTGGATTAATCTGATTGGCTAACTAACAAATGTAGATAGGTGGCCAGCTGCAGTCAATCATATCACATGCTCCTCTCGAAATTAGTTTGTGAAACTTCACTTAGCGGAGCAGAGAAAAGCAAAAAGAGTGTGTAACTCACATTTACTGTGAGTTCGGATGGAAGCTTTACATCACCATGGTCCAAGTGAGACTCATGCTCAGATCATGAAGAGATGCTCAAATCAAATCATAATGTGTTCCAGACAAAAACACTGCTCGCTGTATCAATTGCTAGTCGTGCTTATGTAATAGCTTTCTCTGCTAATGTGAATAATTTCATAATAAATTGAATTATAAACCAAGAAAAGCCCATTCATGTAGCATGCATTAATAGTCTGGTCTCTTACATTGGGCTTTTGTTACATTTCTCCAGCGCTTCTCGTCTCCAGTGTGTTCAATCAGCACGTCTTGTATTGTTTCCGCTTAATGTGCGGTGAATTAAACAGGTCTAATCCACTGAACTCCTCACGACGCTATTCATCTGAGAACATTCGGAGTAATAACAGTCTACGCATGATGTAATTGTGCTGCTTATAAAACCTCCAGCACGGAGGGCACAGACGGTCTCAGAAGGACAGATCTAATGGCCGTTTGCATTGCCTGCCGTGTTGACTTTTACAGCCTTATGCAATCGAGTAAACAGAACATAATAGCCATCAGTGCAGCTTTTTCTATTGACACACCTTGGATTTCAATGCAAATAGAGGCTATTTAACCTCTAAAACTACACAGTGAATTCAGGTCAAAGACCACAAGACGGTTTTGGATGTAAAGTTGAAGTCAAAGTTAAATTTCTTTTTCAAATATTTCCCAAATGGTGTTAAACAGAGCAAGGGATTTTTCACAGTAGTCCTATATTTTTTTTCTTCTGTAGAAAGTCTTACTTGTTTTATTTCAGCTAGATTAAATGCAGCGGTCCACAAGCTTCTAGTGCATTCCTGCTGTCCTATTGGCCTCTACGCTGTGGCATTAGGACTAATAAGTGGGCGGAGCTTGGTGTTTGATTGACAGAGTTGCTGAATGTGTTTTAGGATCCAGTGTTCAGTTTTATTGAATGATTTATTTATTTTAGGTAGAAATGTGCACTTTTAAGGTTTTACGGTAGTATTAATTTACACACGAGCCAAAGACAGCACTTCCGCTACTTGAATTATGAATGTGCGTACGTTATCTTTACATATACACTTATATATTTATTTTGTTTTGCGTTTATCATACCTCTCCATATGCTGCTGTTCATATGGGACACTCACTTTAGCAGTGCAATGCAATAAAAATGAGGTGATTTGAGGATCTGTGTGTGTGTGTGCAACACAATCTCGCAGCAATTCGTAACTTTTTGATTCAGTGCTTAATTCGTATGAATTCGTACGATGTAATTCGTACAATTTAGTACGATTTGCTCATCCCCCAATGACGGTTGGGTTTAGGGGGGGGGGTTAGGTGCCACGCCTTCTTTTTAAAATTGTACAATTTCGTACAATTGAACTTGTACGAATTAGCCACTAAACTTACAAAACGTAAAATACTTACTTTTTCTCGTGAGATCAGGCTGGTGTGTGAGTGTGTGTGTATAGATGTCGACCTTCTGCTCCTCATGTTTTATCATGTATTATTCATGTTATCGTATTTTCTTACATGTATTCACGCTGGCTGCTGACAGTATTCATGTACTTAGGCAATTATCTTCACTAAAGAGCTAGATTGTCGTAGAAACACATTGCCACTGATTGTGTGTGTGTGTGTGTGTGTGTGTGTGCGTGGTAATGAATGTATGCACTCCAGGGTCTCCTGTGAGCAAGGCTTTCTGTTGTATGTGTTTGGATTGTACAAAACGTTGCTTTAACTTTTTTCTTTATTAATATTATTTACTATATATTTATTTTAAAGAAGGACACTGAGATATAATAAATTATACAACCGAAAAAATAATAATAATTAAAAAAACTGAATAAAGGCAGTTTTTATGTATTTAAAAAACATTTTTAGGTCAATATTATTAGCCCTTTTAAGCAATATATTTGACTGTCAACAGAACAAACCATCGTTATACAATGATTTTCCTAGTTAATTACCCTAACTTGCCTAATTAACCTAGTTAAGCCTTTAAATGTCACTTTAAGCTGTATAGAAATGTCTTGAAAAAATATCTAGTCAAATATCATTTACTGTCATCATGACAAAGATTTAAAAAAATCAGTTATTAGAAATGAGGCAAGAAATTTAGGTAGGCTAACAATTCTGCTCTTAACTGTACAAAAATAAGAGTTTTTTAAGCCCAAATCCTATTTAAACGATTTTACTGAAATCCCATTGAAAAAACCCATCGACTTTGGGACGAGGGAACTGGAACTGCTAAAATGCTAACTCACTACTGGGTTTTTGCATACAAATTGAAGTCATAGTTCCTCCACTCTATAGGAAGAACCGCTGACAACTTTGTCCAAACTACGTTTTACAGCCAAACACACGTGAGAAGACATAGAAACAACAGTCACATAATATAAATCTTGTTTTTAACTACATAATAAGAAAGACACATTTAGAGGGCTAGAAAATATCCTTGTTTTGCTCACCTGTCTTTGAAGGCAATAATTTCCCAAACTTTCTTTATCGACCCGGTTGTGATATTTCTCAGATGACAAGTCAAACAGACACAGTGCTCCTGCTAAATGTCCACTAGTTTTTCCTCCATTTTTTGGGTCCAAATAAACTTAAAAGGAGCACTTTTAACGTCTTCCTCAACCTCCCGCTGGCTTGCAGGTAGCCAGTAGTGAATGCTGTTCTCTCATTGACTGTAGGTGATCGCCGATGTTACTTGTTTTATTTCAGCTAGAATTAATGCAGCGTTCCACAAGCTTCTAGTGCATTCCTGCTTTCCTATTGGCCTCTACGCTGTGGCATTAGGAATAATAAGTGGGCGGGGCTTAGTGTTTGATTGACAGAGTTGCTGAATGTGTTTTAGGATTCGTTGTTCAGTTTTATTGAATGATTTATTTATTTTAGGCAGAAATGTGCACTTTTACGGTTTTACGGTAGTATTAATTTACACACGAGCCAAAGACAGCACTTCCGCTACTTGAATTATGAATCTGCGTACGTTATTTTTACGGGTTTTTACATACAAATTGACGTCATAGTTCCTCCACTCTATAGGAAGAACCGCTGACAACTTTGTCCAAACTACGTTTCACAGCCAAACACACGTGAGAAGACATAGAAACAACAGTCACATAATATGAATCTTGTTTTTAACTACATAATAAGAAAGACACATTTAGAGGGCTAGAAAATATCCTTGTTTTGCTCACCTGTCTTTGAAGGCAATAATTTCCCAAACTTTCTTTATCGACCCGGTTGTGATATTTCTCAGATGACAAGTCAAACAGACACAGTGCTCCTGCTAAATGTCCACTAGTTTTTCCTCCATTTTTTGGGTCCAAATAAACTTAAAAGGAGCACTTTTAACGTCTTCCTCAACCTCCCGCTGGCTTGCAGGTAGCCAGTAGTGAATGCTGTTCTCTCATTGACTGTAGGTGATCGCTGATGTTACTTGTTTTATTTCAGCTAGAATTAATGCAGCGGTCCACAAGCTTCTAGTGCATTCCTGCTTTCCTATTGGCCTCTACGCTGTGGCATTAGGAATATTAAGTGGGCGGAGCTTAGTGTTTGATTGACAGAGTTGCTGAATGTGTTTTAGGATTCATTGTTCAGTTTTATTGACTGATTTATTTATTTTAGGCAGAAATGTGCACTTTTACGGTTTTACGGTAGTATTATTTACACACGAGCCAAAGACAACACTTCCGCTACTTGAATTATGAATGTGCGTACGTTATTTTTACGGGTTTTTGCTTACAAATTGACATCATAGTTCCTCCACTCTATAGGAGGAACCGCTGACAACTTTGTCCAAACTAAGTTCCACAACAAAACACATGTGACAAGACATAGAAACAACAGTCACATAATATAAATCTTGTTTTTAACTTCATAATGAGAAAGACACATTTAGAAGCCTAGAAAAAAATACTCATTTTGCTCACCTGGCTTTGAAGGCAATAATTTCTCTTAAACATTTTTCTTTATCGACCCGGTTGTGATATTTCTCAGATGACACGTCAACCAGACACAGTGCTCCTGCTAAATTTCCACTAGTTTTTCCTCCATTTCTTGGGTCCAAATAAACTTAAAAGGAGCACTTTTAACGTCTTCCTCAACCTCCCGCTGCCTTGCAGGTACCCAGTAGTGAATGCTGCTCTCTCATTGACTGTAGGTGATCGCCGGTGTTGTTTTCAGTCTAAACACAGCTTGATTTGAATCGTGGACAGCTCCAGATATTTAGCATGCCAAGTATCTCACGGGCATTGGTGACTCATCTGCGATTCTGTCAGTGTCAGATCGCGTCTTTGATAGTTCACACTGTGTGATTGTTACTCGTGTAACAGAGTTACAATTGCACTCCGTTAAAATTATAACATTTTCAAATTATATTGTAATTTTTATTTATTTAAAGATTTTATTTCATATTTGTGAATTGTATCATTTTGAGAACACATTTTGGAGTCATTTTCACTTATTTACCATGACAATGTTTAACCTGCACATCGCCCCTTTTTGTACCTCTTGTGTTGCCGTAGTTCGTCTCTTCCCCCTCCCACCCTCACAATGCTGCTGTGTATTGATGAGGGTAGGTTGTGCAGAGCATTGCTCCTGATTGTGTTTCATATTTTTATCGTTTTAAAGCAAGTGTTTGTCATTTAATGAAAACTATAGACCTTTTTCTTGGAATGCAAAATTACCCATTATGCTTTGCGTGTATGGGCAAAGAGAATGCGAAGAACTTCCGGTCGGCAGCTGATGCGTGTAAACAGTCACATTTGGACAGCTTTGAAACGATAGTTTTAATCTATTTTACCTGCTTTTATCCTCTTTGAACTAATACTGTTGTCCATCAGCATCATCTCCTGGACTGATCATTTAAAGAAATGCGATCTAATAGGATGGAAAACAGCTGCTGTGAGGCGTTTTCCCCTCGTTGTCAGACGGCATCTTCTGCAGTTTAAATGAAGCCTCGTCATCGCTAAAGTCAACAGTTTCTCTTTATTTCAAATATATAACCAGCCTGAACAAATGTAGTTCACCAAAATGTTTGACACACACACGTAGCCTGTACTGTGCCACTGACACACTGATTTAATAACTGTGACAAAGTGAAAATATAGGCTAGTGTCATTTCGAAATGACAGAAAAACACAAACCGTGGTAAAAACAACACACAAAATAAAACACAAACGGCTCGCGATTAGAATGAACAGCAAATCAGCCAGCAGAGGATCAATAACAGACTTTTATTGCTCATTTTTGTAAATTGCACGACTTTCATACCTGTTAAGTTTCATGCCAGTACTCTGGTTTGCTCTATCTCTCTCTGTGTGTGCGTGTGTGTGTGTGTGTGTGTGTGTGTTAAAGAGCCACTGAGCTAACAGCTGACAGGCCGGGAACGCACACTGTATTTCTGACAGCAGACACGTGAACTAGGAGAACGTTTTTCTCGTATTTCTGACGCGCTTGAACCACATGTGACAGATTATAATGGCTTTAACAGACACATTTCAAACTGTGTCACAAAAACACTCTGTTATCCATTAAAAACGTTATTGAAACCCATTTTCGGAGCTCAAATTACCACTTGTACACGCTGTGAACGGAAGTTTTTAGCATTCTACCGTAAGACGCTGGTCACTATGGCGGCCCCCTGCTGAAAAATCCAGCTTAAACCAGCCTAGGCTGGTTGGCTGGTTTTAGCTGGTCGACTAGGCTGGTTTTAGAGGGGTTTTGGCCACTTCCAGGCTGGTTTCCAGCCATTTCCAGCCTGGTTTTAGCTGGTCAGGCTGGAAAATGACCAGCTAAATCCAGCTAAAACCAGCTTGACCAGCCTGGTTTAAGCTGGACATAGCTGGTTTTGGCTGGGCTCTCAGCCTGGCTAGGATATAGATAAACATATAGATATAGATAGATAGAGATAAACAATAGTGCTAACCGCATGGCAAATCGCCATTTTGTTTTCATGTTACTTTGTTTCTCAGTGCGAAAACTGTTATTTTGTGTAAATAGGGGTCGGATGTGCAGTAAAGCCAGAAGACAACGTGTTTGTGTTAAATTGTCTTTTGCAGGACTGAAAAAAGTGAAGGAAAGCAGCTCTGGTGTCGTCTCAGTGTTGTTGAGTGAAAGTAGATCCGTTACACTCGCTTGAACGAGCACCGATTTGCCTGTGATTTCAGTCATTTGTCGGCTATTTCTCAAAACCTGTTGATGAGTTAAAATCAGGGCTAAAATCATGCAGTCTGATCTCGGCAGAACAGATCCATGCTACTGCTACTACTCAAATAAGGACATTTGTACATTGGTTTTTCTTGTTAACCATTTCCTACAGAATTTTGCAGGGACATAAAACAGCTCTTTTTTATCTTAATAAGGGACTCTCAAAATCCCGGATAGACTGATTAACTAACATTCTTCAGCGAACAATGCAGGACAGATTTGTGTGCGGTTTTTCTGAGGCGTCTTCGGCTAATTGGAGAGAATGAAATCAGTCGCTGTTGTGCGGCAGCCGCTCAGAAATGTTTCTTCATTGTAAACCTGAGTTCACCATGGCAACAGCGGCTCTGCTGTCATGAGTTCAGGTGTGTGTGTGTGTGTAAGTGCATATGTCTGTGTGATACCGAAATTCAAGAGCAATCAATGAATCTCGTTGCAGGGAAGCTACTGACAGCAAGGACCAGAATCCATTTTATTCAATACTTACTCAGTGTCAAATCACTTCTCTTTTTTACTCGTATTGTAAAAAGAAAAAGATTTGACCCAGCTTTTTTCATCATTTATGGAGTACAACTGAAGTAAACAAACCAACAAAAAACATATTAAATATTTAAAGACACCTGCTGTGGGATACAAGGCTATTGATCAATACTCTTCTGTTGAGCCCATCAGCCAGAATGATTCCTTGTGTTTTTCATTATTTTTAAATATTCATGTTTAGCAGAATCTGTGATGATTTCTTTAGTGTTGTGCAGAAGATTTTCACCAATCAGTGTCATGAAAGTCTAACGGCACCGAAAGAACTAATCCTGGATGTGCATAATTGACAGCTAGTGAAGTGCTACGGAGTTACACCTCACTCCTCTGAAGCCGAAAAGTTGCTCTAGCGACATACACTAGAGGCCATGATCTTTAGCCTCCTTCTTAGAGCAACCAACTCCCATGCGGAAGGTCGCCTATTCAATCTCAGCTCGGAGTGGGTTGGGTGGTGTAGCACCGGGTGGATTACATTGGTGCCGGGATGGGAGTGATGGGAGTCTCTTGTGAGATGAGTGCATATTCTACACAGAAATCACCATGTGGTTTTTATTATTATTATTTTTTTTTACACAATTAACACAATTACACAATATAACACAATTAGAGCAACCAAAAATAAATAAAAAATTAAGAGTCATTCATTTATTCATTGATTTTCTTTTGGCTAGTCACTTATTTATCAGGGGTTGCCACAGCAGAATAAACCACCAACTAGTACAGCATATTTTTTACACAGCTGGAAGCCAGGGAAACACCCATACACTCTCACATTCACACTCATACACTAGAGACAATTTAGTTTATTCAATTTAGCCAGGGCATGTGCTGTAGGTGAATTGAATAAGTTAAATTGTCTGTAGTGTAATTAAGTGCTAGAGTTAAGAGAGAGAGAGAGAGAGAGAGAGAGAGAGAGAGAGAGAGAGAGAGAGAGAGAGGAAGAAGAGTTTTTCTACAGGTGGTTTGTCAAGCCCACTCACCTGTGTGAAGCACACTTGATAAATGCACGTTTTTTTATTAAGACTTTTTTAAGGTTTTTCTTTTTGGAGATTTGGAGTAATCCTAGGCAAGTATCTGGTGGAAAACCTGTTGCAAGTGTCAGTTAAAATATTAGTTAGTTAGTTAGCTAGGTAGTTAGTTTACTTTAGCCCTTTTCACACATGCAGACATTTCTGCAAAATTATAATTAGTGAATAGGCCCTTTTTGTAAATATCGGTAAATTCGTTCCGGAAGTTGAAACATTACCGGTAATTTGCCGAAATGCTGCATTGTGTGAACGCAGAAGGAAGATTGCCGGAAAGAGTGCATTCACGATTTGAATGCGCTGACGTGAGACGTCTACCCTAGCCAATCAGAACACTCAGACCCACTCAGGTCACCACCAACAACATTGGGAACCCCAAAAAGTGACAAACCCAACTCTATCTGTTTTGAGTCAGACACATTTCTACTGTGATTTGCACTATTTCCAGAAAGGAATTTCTTGATTGTTCTGTGAGAATCTGTGTGCTAAATTGATGATGCTTTCTCAGTTTGTTAGTGTTTTTTTATTCGCATGTTCTTGTATCACCACAATACATATTTTTTAAAAGCTGGACACTTGTATGTTTCAGAAAACATTCAGAAATAATCTTCTCGAATGAATTAGGATTGTCGGCAAAGCATTCTTAGGACACCGTCATGTTCGTCTCGCTGGCTTGCTTTGTCTATTTCTGTCTGTTGTCTTATTGAGATCCGTGACAGGAGCTCTGGGCTGAGTGAAATGATCCCTGAGAGCCGCCATGATCAGACAAATCTATTTTTTATTTATTTATTTTTTTGGTCAAGGATGCTGTTTCTCCCTTGCTCTATTGAAGTGCATTGTGTGTTAACAAGTTAAAGATGGATCATAACAATACATGGGTCATGGGTTCTTCTCATAAATCAATATGGTGTCATTGAGTTCATGTATTTTCAAAATTTATTCATACATTCATTAATTTTCTTGTCCGCTTAGTCCCTTTATTAATTTGGGGTTGCCACAGCGGAATGAACCACCAACTTTTCCAGCACATTTTTAGATGCCCTTCCAGCCGCAACCCATCTCTGGGAAACATCCGCATATACACACACACACACACACTACGGACAATTTAGCCTACCCAATTCACCTGTTCCGCATGTCTTTGGACTGTGGGGGAAACCAGAGCACCCAGAGGAAACCCACACGAACGCAGGGAGAACATGCAAACTCCACACAGAAACGCCAACTGAGCTGAGGTTCAAACAAGCGACCCAGCGACCTTCTTGATATGAGGCGACAGCACTACCTACTGCGCCACTGCTTCGCTCAATTTTCAAAATTTAGGCCTTCATAAATTATCAATAATTTATTTTAATGCATTGGTTCTTCGTATTTTATATGCTTTAATTTGAATATCTTATTTTAAATATTTAGGAGATCGTCTCATGTTTTATTGTTGACATTAAGATCAACAGTCATGATTACTGGCCTGAGTCACAGTTGATCTGCGTCCTTGGCTGAGAAACCAGTTGTGATCCACTGCCAGTGATGGGTTTAGTGCAGCGAGAGCCTGCCTCCAAGTGGACGTAGATAAAAGTGCAGGACATTTCCGGTTCATTGTAATCTTGCACTGCGTTTCATTCGTAAGGGCTCATCCCTATCCCTTAAACCCTTCAAAGGGTTTATCCTCCAAAGTGGCCGCTGTGAAGGGAGGAAGGGTGTAGGGAAGGGGTGCTCAACACAGTTCCTGGAGATCTACAGTTGAAGTCAGAATTATTAGTCCCCCTTTGATTTCATTATTCTTTTTTTAATATTTCACAAATGATGTTTAACAGAGTAATAAAATTTTCACAGTATGTCTGATAATATTTTTTCGGCCAGAATAAAAGCAGTTTTAATTTTTTTAAACACAATTTTAAAGATACAATTATTAGCCCCTTTAAGCTATATATATATATTTGACAGTCTACAGAACAAACCATCATTATATAATAACTTGCCTAATTACCCTAACCTGCCTAGTTAACCTAACTAACCTAGTTAAGCCTTTAAATTTCACTTTAAGCTGTATAGAAGTGTCTTGAATAATATCTAGTAAAATATTATGTACTGTCATCATAGAAAAGATAAATTAAATCAGTTGTTAGAAACGAGTTATTAAAACTATTTTTAGAAATGTGTTGAGAAATTTATCTCTCCGTTGAACAGAAATTGGGAGAAAAAACAGGGGGGCTAATAATTCTGACTTCAACTGTACCTTCCAGCAGATTTCAGCTGAAACCCATATCAAACACACCTGCCTGCAATCATCAAGTGAGTTCAGGTCCTAATTAATTGCTTCAGGTGTGTTTAATCATGGTTGAACTCTGGAGGAAGGGAAACTTTTAGGAATTGGGTTGAGGATCCCTGGGGTAAGGGTCAAAATAGTGTTGGAATCAGCTGATGGGGCTGGGTTGTATAGTGTTTGCCAATCGAGTTCATGAAAATTGGGCTGTTTGCATTCTTCAGTGATCTTGTGTCCTCGTGTTCACGTGTAACGTCATTATCAACTGACAAAGTTCAGTTCCAAAACTTAAGACTGCAAGAACGGCGGACGTGTGAAAGTTCCCAGATGTGTTCTTGGTATCGAGGATGCATCGATGCAAACTTGCGCACCGAACCAAAGTCCCTTTAAGGCAAGTCATTTCACTCTATGGCCATCTTCAAAACGCCTCTCGGGAAGTATGCTTGGGCATTCTGTTTGAATGGGGAAATATAAATTTCTCCCAAACTACTTGCCGAGCTTACGATTACATTACATATTACGAATAACCAGTAACATAAAACAGTAACTGTCTATTTAGTTTCATTGCTAAATGCTTTTATCACACAACATCTGCAGAACTCTCAACTGGTTCGAGCCCTTCCCCCGGAGCATTGTCATTCTGTAGCGATGGCTGATTGTCTCCTGTACTAGAAGGTGGGCTTTATTTGCCATATAGCTTCGCTGATTGGCTCCTGTACTAAAAGGCGGGGCTTCATTCGCCATACTGATCGTTACACTTTTCCCTATTCAAATGTACATGAGTGACATGTCTTGTGCATTCAATTGACCTTATTCTAAAATGCGGGAAGTGCGCCTGTTTTCGCGATTGTCTTAGAACTTCCGTTTCAGTCGCCTATGGGAGAAATGACAAGGAATAATAAACGGCAAAAAACGGTCAAACTACTTGCTCTACAAACAAATGTTTGCATGACTATACAGACCAAGTAGAATAATATAACAAGGAAATATCAGTTTGCAACATCAAACAGCGAAACAAACAATTTTTAATGCCTAAAAATGAATGGAAGTGAATGAGACCGGAAGTCTCGTGCCAAAAAGATTCAAATGGCAGCGCCCGCTCGTCTGCGGAGAATAAGGTCAGTAGTCTTTGACCGAACTTGCTCTAGAAGTCCCATAAGTCATTGTGACTGGAGGTGGGAAGCTCAGCATTTTATATAAATGTATATATAAAGTCAAGAGAGATAACTTATTTAGCACGCCGACATATGGTGCAATAGCACGTCAGGGCGTTGCGAGTTCAAATCCCAGCTCGACGACATTTCCCTACCCTACCCCCCCTCTCTCTCTCCCACTTAGCTTCATGTCTCAATACTGTCCTATCTAAAAAAGGCCAAAAATAAATCTTAAAAAAAAAGAGAGATAACTTATTCACCTCAGGAGTTTCCCTAAATGAGTAGTGACCAAGCAAAGACCGGTTTTTACAACAATGCAAGTCCGTTCTCTGCATTCTTGGAATTAAGAAACAGCCTTGGATTAGCTGATGGGGCAAGGTGGGGCATCTGAAAGCAGAGCTTGTCTACGAGGCCTGCCTGCCCTGCTGAAAAATCCAGCTTAAACCAGCCTAGGCTGGTTGGCTGGTTTTAGCTGGTAGACTAGGCTGGTTTTAGAGAAGTTTTGGCCATTTCCAGGCTTGTTTCCAGCCATTTTCAGCCTGGTCTTAGCTGATCAGGCTGGGAGATGACTAGCTAAAACCAGCTTGACCAGCCTGGTTTAAGCTGGACATAGCTGGTTTTGGCTGGGCTCCCAGCCTGGCTAGGTTGGTCAAGCTGGTTTTAGCTGGTCATCTCCCAGCCTGACCAGCTAAGACCAGACTGGAAATGGCTGGAAACCAGCCTGGAAATGGCCAAAACCCCTCTAAAACCAGCCTGGTCGACCAGCTAAAACCAGCCAACCAGCCTAGGCTGGTTTAAGCTGTTTTTTTCAGTAGGGTGAACTAACGGATAACGCTTGATTTCTTTATTCATCACAGCTACTGCTGTATGTGAGAATAAGTGCTCATAAACACAGTCTCAAGTGGTGCGGCTGAACGTTGCAGACAATAACTAAGTTTCAGTGGCGTTATATCTCAAAAAGAGACACTGAAGATTCAGGATAAACGCTAAATCCAGCATAGAGTTCTTCAGTGAATGCGGTGTTGAATGTGTGTATGTGTGTGAGTGTGTCGGAGACGCTGTAGAAGGTCAGAGAGCCGGACGACACGTCCACATACACTCCTACTCTATTAGTACGAGCTGAAGGAGCAATGATTTCTGTGCTCTTATTATTGTGCCAGACTGTGTACACCTCATCATAGCAGTACAGAGTCCAGGAGTTTTCATTGCGTCCGAACCGACAGTTACTTCCAGTTTTCCTGTTGATTCCTCTGTAAACCACGCCCACTTGACATGAGCCGCTGCATTTCACCTCCCAGTAACAGCGTCCAGTCAGAGTCTGTTTACATAGAACCTGCTCCTGTTGCTCAAATCTCTCTGGATGATCGGGGTACGGCTGGGAGTCTTTCACATTTGTTGCCTTTCTGTTCTCCTCAGACAATACCAATTGATTGTGTGCCGTGTTTGGATCCAGTGTGAGATCACAGGCGTCTGTACACAAGAACAGAGATAACCTCATAATTTTAATAAAGGATCACGAACCACCAAAATGCATTTTTTGAGATGTTGACAGACATGTCTTACTTTGCTTAAAACACTATTAGGACACATATATTTTACTAAAAACTGAAAAATGGATGTTTTGCGAGCAAACTTGTTTGAAAATACATTCCAGTTTGATACAATCCAGTCCTTCTAGTTTGAAAATACATTTAGAAGCTGCGTCACAGCCATGAAATCATTGTGTAAATTCTAAAATATGTAAAGTTCGGATCATTTTACTGACTCTGATCTTTAGGTCTCGTTCATCAAGATGAACGAATCTTTTTTTGAGTCATTTCGTTCAATTGGTTCAATTTGCCAAAATATTATTAAAATGTTACGAACTGCTTCCAAACACATCTACAACTAGCCCAAAAGGTCGACTGCACGACAAATAAGTCATAAGTAGAATATAACAAGGAGAAAATAATAATTTTATGTTTACCTGCTCTTTTGTCTATAAAGGCATTTTTGTCTCTTTGCTCAGCTCACCTCTTCATGTCTTCAAATGTCAGGGGTTCATTCACGTTACACTGACAGTCACTTATAATCTTAATCAATGCACAGTCTGAGCCGATAGGAGCCATGATCGTTCGTTCATCGCGTGACAGAATGACTCAAACCCAAGGACTTGAGAGATGAACTTTCAATTCTTTTTCCAGCTCTAAACGTATATGATTGGCCCGTGAGGAACGAGTGACTCAGACCCGATAGTGGACTCGAGAGATGAACGGATCAATTCTTTTTCCGGCTCTAAACGTATATGATTGGCCCGTGATGAACAAGTGACTCAGACCCGATCGAGGACTCGAGAGGTGAGCGGATCAATTCTTTTTCCAGCTCTTAACACATATGATTGGCTTCTGCCAATGTGATGAAGACTTGAAATTAACGATACTACCTGCACAAATGTGCGCACATATTGATATTGAAGATTCGTTCAAAAAGAACAAATTGTTCTTGTACGACCCATCACTAGTAAATTCCAGTGTGGACACTAGATGTCTGTACTGGCCGGTTCAATGTGACGTCTTTGAGTTTTCAGCTCTAATTCATGAGAAAGACTTGGTTCGAACCAATCAGCGTGCTTTATAGTGAATGAGGTGCAGCTTCAATAACACTGTTACAGTGTTCAGAGGGCAGAGAGACGCCACGTTGTGTTGCCAACCGTAATTAAAACAAGTGGAAGAAGAAGAATTGTTTAGAGACATGGGTCATCAGTGTTGAGTCGGCTGACTGCTCTGGAATATTTAGCATGCTAAATGTTGGATTTCCGTCTGCGAGGTGTCGGCGACGCGTCAGCGAGCCTCGTTGATGCGTTGTTCAGTAGTTCACACATAAAGAGCGGCGAGCGCCGTGCACCCGCAGATTTCTTCCCGATCACAGCCCGATCTGTCGGCGAGCTCGTTAACTTCCAAATCGGGCTCGAATCAGGCTTAAAATCCTCTAGTGTGAACTAGGCTTTAGCTGACTTTTTTCAAACTAGAGGTGTGAAAACACCCTGCTGAGACAGGGTGGTTTAAAGGCCCTTTAAATATGCATGTGTGTGTGCGTCTGTGTGAACATACATTTTCTCAGTCCAGATGTGATCCTGAAATGTCCTCCATGGTCCAAACTGAATAAAACAAAAACCGAGGCTGTTAATTGAACTGAAATCTAATGCGCAATGAAATGGTTAAACAGTTGTATAAATATAAATGTTTTTTTTTTTTGAAAGATGATGTTACATTCCTGTACATTTCTGTGTTGCGTAATTATTATTTATATATATATTTTTTTCTCGTTAGTCTCTTTTTTTCTCTCTCTCTCTCTCTCTCTCTCTCTCCGTGCTCGCTTGCTCTCTACCTCTCTCCCGCTTCCAACTATACAGTGGCTCCGATTGGCTACCGCTGCCCAGCTGTTTGCCGTGCCCCCCTTGACGTCATCCAAGGTCTCCAATCCAGCCGCTGCCACCGTGGCATAAAAGTGGTGACAGGACGCTACACTGGAGGCCCTGAATTTCTGTGTTGTGCAGTGTGTCTGTGTTTTTTGATATATGTCTACTGTGTGTTACAATTTGGTATCTGTCCGTTATTTGTTCTCCATTTGTCTACCGTCGATGTCATGCGCATCTGAGGCTGGAGAGTGGGACAGGTAAGAATGTCGTGCGACATACATTGTGCACAAGTAGCTAGAAAATCTCTGTATTAGACACACTAGGTAAGGGGCGTGCTCCACCCACTGTACTTTTGGTTTTCCCATCAAAGATCAGCGTAGGTTAGGTAGTGCGTATTAGACGCGAAGATTCTTTTCAATAACTTCTGCATTTTTATTTTGGATAGATAGGGTAGAGATTGGGCCAAATAGATTGCTTTTGTTTTATTTATTTTTATTGTTTGGATGCCGCCCGCGTCTCATTTCTCCAACTCTTCCATATCTGGTCAAACATCTTATGTCATTTGTTATCTGTGAAATTCAATGTCTCTTTGTAAATATTCAAGAATCTTTCTATATACATTTTCTTGGCATTCATTATTATCACTATTTTTGTAAATAAAATCACGTATTGCATTTAGCTGGTCTTGGTTTTTGTCCCTCATTTATTGATGTTGTGTGGTTGCTTATGTGTTTCACCCAAAAGTTAATGTTACTCCTCTTCCCCTTTATTTAACATCTTTTAAATCGTAACAGATGATTAAAATTTTAAATCTTTATTTTTAGTATAACTGATCGTTAAGGTTATCTATCCCAACTGGACATTTAATGCTCATATTTCCCCACATACTTGAGTTTCTGCAGTTTATAGCGTGGATCCTCCAGTTTATGTTTGAGCAGCTGGACTACTGATTGCCCTGGGTGATTGTAGCTCAGATCCAGCTCTCTCAGGTGTGAGGGGTTTAAACTCAGCGCTGAAGAGACAAAACCACAGCCTTCCTCTGTCACCATACAGCCAGACAACCTAAGGACACCGGCAGGGATGCAATTTTAGAGCAAGGAAAGAATCTTGATGTTTAAATAACCATGATTTAACAAGAAAGTCAAACCTCAGTATCTCCAGCTGACAGTTTTGACTCTTCAGTCCATCAGAGAGCAGCTTCACTCCTGAATCCTGCAGGTCATTGTTACTCAGGTCCAGCTCTCTTAGGACACAATTTGTAGATTGAAGAACTGATGATACAATTTCACAATCCGGAGCAAAGAGATCACAGCCAGCAAGACTGCAAAAAAGGTAAAACACTGAATTCAGATCATTTAGTTTTATTAAAACAAAGATCAGGGGTGTCCAACCCTGCTCCTGGAGATCTACCTTACTGAGGAGTTCAGCTGCAAACGCATTAGTCTTTAATTACCAAGTGTTTCTTCAGATCCTTCTTAGTTGGTTTAATTATGTTTCACAAGTTCACCTGCTCGTTTAACTGCATCAACATGGTAAACAATTTTAGCTTTGCTAAGTGGGGGCCCGAGCTATCAAACCCCTAAGAGAGCTTGAACCTCCCATCCTGGAAGGAGGCTTGACTCAAGCTTCAAGTATGAAACCCCCCCCCCCCCCCCCATTTTTTAAGCCCCTCCCCCTTTTTGAAAAAACAGAGGAAAAGATGGGGAGGTGGAGGGATGGTGGAAAAAAAGTCAACTGAAACAGCCCACATAGCAGAATTTCTCAGGCCCAGCTCTGGCCCACATAATCAGGTTTTGCTTGGCCCACATGCCGCAGTGAATTACAATACATGACTGGACCAAATCTGGCTTCCAGACAAGGGCCAAACACGGACCATATCTGGGCCAAGTCTCAGCCAAGTTAATAACTCAGAACTGGGCCTGAACTGAATTTTGACAGCTGTTTGGGGGATTATTTTATGAGGCCAAACTCTTTCTATTTTGCTGTAGGCCTATACTGAAAGGCTAAATACGTTAAAGCCAATAATCACTATAGCCTGACAGATGAACAAATAAAATTAAAACCTTATAAATAAATAGTATATCTCGTAAGATAGGTTTTATTGAATAATTTTTTTAAGTTTTCATTACATTTTAGGCATGAAATCCACGCTAAATCCAAGGATAAATCCTGGATTTTGGATAAGGGATTGGATCAAATCTTGAAAATGGGTTTTTCAAAAGAAAAAACGGATTACATAATCGGATTAGATCACGTAATCCAATCTTTGTTTTGATCCGGATCAAACCTTTAGTTTGGGTTTTTCGTACCTTTTTTGTAGGATCTGGATCACTTTGATCCAAAAAACATGGATTAAACTGATCCCATCAGAAGGGTGGATTTAGCGTGGATTTCATCCCTAAAATGTCATGAAAACTTAAAAAATTTATTAAACAATACTATTTTTGGATCATGCAGTATCTTACAAGATATACTATTTATTCATAAGGTTTTAATTTTATTTGTTCATCTGTCAGGCTATAGTGATTATTGGCTTTAACGTATTTAGCCTTTCAGTATAGGCCTCCAGCAAAGTAAAAAGAGTTTGGCCTCATAAAATCCCCTAAACAGCTGTCAAAACTGACCAAAAACAATCAATTTTATTCCGTCACTAATTGATATATATATATGTATTCATCACAATGGAAAATTTTTTTCTTATTAGAATATTTATTAATGATGATAGCAATGATTACAGAATAAACAAAAAATGCAAGAAATGGCAATGACTGATTTTTGAAATCTCTTTCAACAATTGCAAAAAGAGACTGAAAGGGCAGAAGCACAGCTTCGCCTGGCAGAGGAACAACTGACTCTGACCAAACTGCAGCAAACCAAGGCCAGACTTGAGATCCCCCTCCTAAAGGATACGCTTCACATCAGATGAGGAAGTCTGAGATTATTGTGGAGTTTTTGACATTAAGTATTTTTTTTTTTAGTAGTTTTTATTTACATCTATATTTGAAACTTATTATAAATATCCTCAATGTACAGTGTTTGTGTTGTAGGTCTCAGATGAGCGGACTGCTGGAAGAGGATGGGGTGGGCTTTTTCTTGTTTTTCTTATTTATTATTATTATTAATTTAATATTTATTACATTTTCTTAGTTTTCATTTAAAAAAAAAAAATTATATTGACCCCACGCTGGCTATTCTACTTGTCGCTCTTTACATATCTATAGTTCTACATTGTGATTTCCTATCCTGTTTGAGCACTGGCAATCCAGATTTAGTGATCCTGAAAAGTTCCTATCCAGATCAGATTGATCCAATCCAATGTTGCTTTGAAAAACTGGCTCAAAAAGTAAGCTGGATTACTTGATCACGGATCGCAAAAACAGAATTACTAAATCTGGATCAATTTGATCCGGATTAAACCTTTTGAAAAACCGGGCCCTGAGTTTATGCTGGAATGTTGATCTCCAGAATCAGGGTTGAGCACCCCTGCTCTAGATTTATCAACACAACACTAGAAACTCCATTCAGAATTATCTCTTCACTAAACATTTGATTAAACACTCACAGTGCTCTTCTGTAGTTGCTGATAGCTGGTATCAGTCTTCTTCTGCCCTCATCTGACGTGTTGTACTTCTTGAGCTCCAGCTCATCCAGCACCTCCTCTGATATCTGAAGCATGTAGGCGATTGATGAGCAGTGAGCAGGGGAGAGCTTCTTCTCCGAGTGTTTATCTGATTTCACAAACTCCTGAATCTCCTGAGACAGAGTCTGATCTTTCACTTCCAGCAGACAGAGGAACAGATTGATGGATCTTTCAGTGGAGAGTTGATGTCCATCTCTGATCTTCTCTTTAATGTACTGTGTGCTTCTCCCGATGCTCTCCGAGCTTTTCTCTGTGCGTGTCAGTAGATCCTGTAAGAGGCTCTGATTGGACTCCAGTGAGATGCCCAGCAGGAACCGCAGGAACAGATCCAGGCGCCCATTCTCACTCACGATGGTCTTATCTACTACTCTTTCATGGAGATTATGCAGTGAATCGAAACATGCTTTTGTGGTGTTGCTTATGTGGTAGTAAAACACATGTAAAGCAGCAAGAAACTCCTGAATGCTCAGATGGATGAAGCTGTAGACTTTCCTCTGATGAATCACAGATTCTTCCTTAAAGATCTCAGTGCAGATCCCAGAATACAATGAGTCAGAGACATCTATGCTGCTCTCAATCAGGTCCTCCTTGTAGAACATCACATTGCCCTTCATCAGCTGTTTGAAAGCCACTTCAGCAAGTTTGACAATCACTTCTCGGTTGGACTGCAGGAGTTTCTCTGGATCTCTCTCTTCATACTTCTGGTTCCTCATGCTGATCTGAATCAGTAAGAAGTGGATGTACATCTCAGTCAGAGTTTGAGGAATTTCTGCACTCAGATCATCTTCCAGGAGCTTCTGAAGCACAGTGGCTGAGATCCAGCAGAAGACGGGTATGTGGCACATGATGTGGAGGCTTCTTGCTCTTCTGATGTGGGAGATGATTCTGCTGGCTTGATGCTCATCGCTGATTCTCTTCCTGAAATATTCCTCCTTCTGAGGCTCAGTGAATCCCTGAATTTCGGTCAGTCGATTGACGTATTTGGAGGGGATTTGACTGGCTGCTGCTGGTCTGCTGGTGATCCAGATGAGAGCGGAGGGAAGCAGATCTCCTTTCATGAGGTTGGACATCAACACACTCACTGATGAAGCTTCAGTCACATCAGAAACTTTCTGACAGTCTGAAAACATCAGTGTGATTCTGCTTTCATCCAGACCATCAAAGATGAACACGACTTTACACTCCTCATAAATCTGTGAGTCCAGATGCTGAAGTTCAGGATGAAAGTCCAGCAGAAGTGTGTGAAGACTGTACTGATGATCTTTAATCAAGTTCAGCTCTCGAAATGGAAGCACAAAGATGAAATCTACATCCTGATTGGCTTTTCCCTCGGCCCAGTCCAGAATGAACTTCTGCACAGAGACGGTTTTTCCAATTCCAGCGATGCCTTTAGTGAGAACGGTCTTGATCTGCTCTTTCTCCTCTTTAAAGATGTCATTGCAGTAGATTGAAGAGTGCTGTGAGCGTTTTGTTCTGGCTGTTTTCTCCATCTGTGAAACCTCGTGCTCTTCATTCACTCCTTCACTCTCTCCCTCTATGATGTACAGCTGTGTGTAAATCCTATTCAGTAGGGCATGGTTCCCTTGGAGTTTGATTCCCTCAAATAATCTCTCATATTTGTTCTTCATGCTGGTTTTGTGTCGGTCTTTGACGATCTGCAGCTTACTATCCTCTGATTTGTCTCCATTTCGTCTCTGTGTGTTACTCATCCTGAAGTCGGGGGTCACTGGCTCATCACTCAAGTTTGGTTCCTGGAATCATGGATGTTACGTTTCACAGCTGCATTTCGGAAGCTCTGATCTTTTTCACCTGCTGATGCATACAGAAAGCAAATGGAAAAGAAATTAAAAAGCTTGAATACAAAGATTACATTTATGGTAACACTTTATTTTGATGGTCCATTTTAGTATTAGGCCCCGTTTACACTAGTGCATTTTAGTTTTAAAACTACGGTTACGCCATCCGTCCACACTACGCCAGAGTTTTGGAGCGCCGAAAACGGAGCGTTTTGAAAATGCTGGAGAGTTCGTTTTCATTTTGAAATGCTGCTGCTCTGTCTAACGCCTGTTTCACACCGCAAGCGTCAGCGGCGCGTGAGCAGAGCGTGAGCAGCGCGTGTGTTTTCGGCGTCCATGTTAACAGATTGGAGCTTTCATACCGCACGCAGCAGCAGCGCGTCAGTGCGAGGCGTGAGCGTCGCCGAAGCAGCAGTGCAGCGATAGTTTCGGCGCTGGGTCTATTTTTGACGCGCTGCTCACGCTCAATTAAAGTGACAGTGCATTGATAATGACCAAAACACAATGAATGACAGTAAAAAGTAGCAATTTTACCCAATAAATACGTTGATAACGTCAAATGGTATACATATAGTCATTCAAATGAACTTAAAACGATTAAAAACGGCAACATTTATTTAGGCCCGAACTACAAAACCAAATGTAAAACAATTTTAGTATCAGTTTTGCTTAAGTTGCACACTAGTGTTGTAGGAGAGGGGAAATAGAATATTTACGGGATTTGTAGTCCATGGCGAAGTGTATTGTGGGTAGTGTAGTTCGACACGCATGCTGGATGATGTGAGCTCGCTGTGTGCTGTGCAGCTGAGCAGAGGAAGAAAGTTTTAATCGGCTTTGTTTTATGTTCACTCGAGTTATTCCTACCGGGAGCTGTTTGCACTGTGAATCTGACAACACGAAAATAACTAAAATAATGGCATGCATTGGTAACTTTTGTCCGTCTCATCATCTGCACGAGCATGAATTAACGAGCTGTTATTCTGCCGCTGGACAGATGAAAAGTTTAAAAGGTGTATTTGTATATAGAGAGACATGGGTAACTAGATAGAATAGACAGAGATAGGTTGATCTCTGCAGCAGCTGCCGAAGAACTGCGCGCTGTAGACGCAGCTGGTGTGAAAGGCAAACGCCTGCGTGCTGCTACTGCTCGACATACGCGCTGCTCACGCTCTGCTCACGCGCCGCTGACGCTTGCGGTGTGAAACAGGCGTAAATGTGGATGGGGAAAACGCAGACATCTGAAAACGGAGGCGGGGCTGCTGAGATTCGCTACCTAATTGGGGCTTTTGGGTCATTGCATATCCTTATTCGTCAAGCCCCTATCACATGACTATAACACATGGTTTTAACGCTACCGGAAGACCATAGATATATACACTAGATATCGCATAGGGACCCTGAGCATGCGTCAATAGCGCCGCCACATTGCTACAGTTCTCCCAGGACTAATGTCATTCAACCGCACTAGTCAAGACAATTTTATTACATGAAGATGCTGGACTTTAGCTCTGTCTACGGGTGTAGAAACGAGCAAACAAAGAAATCAAAGCACAAAGGCAGAACATTTCATAGGTAAGATTAAGTTTTTTTCTGTTTTTGTATGTTCTGAACTTTTTTGCTAATCAGGTAACGTTATTGATGATGACAGTCACTTACTGCATTCACCATAAGACAAAGAAGCTCCAACTCGCACTAAACACTCGGCGTATGCTAGTTTTGTTGAATAAAATCAGCAAACAATGCAAAAGAAATATGACAACGAGATGCTGCACTGCCAGAAACTTGTATTATTGTCGGCTAACGTTAGTGAAAGAGTCGTTCTGGGGATTCATTCACAAACGAATCGCTCTCTCCGTCAGTATGAGAAGTGAAAGCAAGAGAGGAGCTGTGTTTCAGGACACGGATTAGATCAAATTTAACAGGGAGGGTGAATAGTACATTTCTGTACACACAAACACAAGCTTTTTGTCAGGAATGCCCGTGCGGTCACTGATCCATCAATGTAGAAAAGTGATGTAAAATTATAATTTTCGTAATTAGAAAAAAAAATTTACATACTAACATCCAGGAAAACTCCCGATCATAGATATATGTGTATATGTGTATATCTCTGGCTTTGGATGGCCGCAGTCCTCCACTGTACATTGGTCCCGCATTCATTTCAAAGGAGCACTACCCTGTAGCAAGATGGCGGCGCTATTGACGCATTCCGTCCAATAGACAACAATAGGCCAGGCGACATCTAGTGTATATATCTATGCCGGAAGACAACAGACTAGCCTTCTCTGTAAACAACAACATGGACACAGAAATGGAAGCGTTGTTTGCACTATTGTCTGTTCTAGGCGCCATTGTGCTGTTTACCTCTGCCTTTTTTACTAGAGCAGCTGCATATATTTGCTAGAACACGCATACCCAGCGTGCGCGAATGGTCACTTGATAGTGTGGACGGAGATACGTTCAAAAACGTTAGGTGAAACGCTAGTGTGGACTAGGATCTTTTTTGATCTAAAACGCCGTTTTCAAACTAAAACGCACTAATGTAAACGGGGCCTTAGTATACTGTCTGCTTAATATCTGTCAATACTGCTTTTACCTGACAATAAGAAACTTAACAAGTACATGTCAGTTTACACTAAGCCTAACCATAAACCTAAAAGTCTACTTATAATCTACTAAGAATTAGTTGGTATGTAGATGCAATAGAACAAACATTCAACAAACGGACCATCAAAATAAAATGTAACCACATTTATTTGTTAACTCATAAACTCATAAAACTCATTAACTATAATTTATTCTCTAGCTATTTGCAAATAAGGAACACAACAAACTCATTCAGTTAGGCTGTAATACCAAAGTTAAAACAGCAAGGTACAGACATGAATTAAAAATAGATTTGATACAAGAAAAGTGAAAAGACAAAAAGAGACATTTACAATGTGTTAAAGCTAGGCAAGATCTGCATTGATGATAACAGTCACTTACTGCATTCACCATAAGGCAAAGCAGCTCCAACTCGCACTAAACACTCGGCGTATGCTAGTTTTGTTGAATAAAATCAGCAAACAATGCAAAATAAATATGACGACGAGATGCTGCGCTGCCAGAAACACAAAAAGAGACATTTACAATATGTTAAAGCTAGGCAAGATCTGCATTGACAGAATTCTGACTTTACACTCTCAGAAATAAAGGTACGCGAGCTGTCACTGGGGTCAGTGGCGCAAAAAGGGGGTATGCAGTATATGCGGCGCATAGGGGCGCCACACATGGGGGGCGCCATTGTGCCAATTATTTTTGAAATTATCCATATTAAAAGTTTCAAATAATATATATATATATATATATATATATATATATATATATATATATATATATATATATATATATATATATTATGTTAAAAATGTTTATTTAAAATTTTATACGCGTATAATATTGTATTTTATTAAATTAAAAAAATCATTCCACCCTTCCCCCCATATTTTATACCACATACATGTTTTTTTGAATTTATTATGTATCATATTGATTCATCAGGCCTTTTGGTAACTTCTTAGTTCAAAACGATTTTAATTTTAGCTACAAACAAAGTTATAACATTTCAATTAAATAGAACATTTCACACAGTTTGTTTCTGTTTTTTTTTTTTTTTTTACACTAAACATTTGACAGTCTATTTTATTTCCCTTTTAGCAGTTTCAGTCAATTGTTCTTGCAAAGACAGACCTTACACTTCTCACAGTATGCATGTGAGAAGTAATTGCAATGTTCTTTTTGTCACGGTCGTGGTTAGGAAAAGGAGCGAGGACTCACGTGCAGCAAATAATGGGTGTTTATTAACAATAAAATAAAAACAAAAAGGCAAAACAAACAACCCTGAGGGGGGAAACTCTAATAAAACAAATAAACAAACAAACTTGACTGGACTGGCAGGACAAAGCAGGGCAGGACACAACAGGACAAGGAATTATCGACGACGAACTGGCACAGGACTGAAAACATGAGGGGATTATAAAGCAAAAACTAAATTGACACACAGGTGAACATGACAAACTAATAATGAGTTAACAAGGAGGGTGGGACTACACAATAGACGGGAGAGCGCATGACACAGAGAGACAACACAAGCCATGCGCTCACATAAAACAGGACAAGAACAATGAGAACTCATTAACCGCATGTTCATGACAAGACAAGCACAACACTGAAGCACACGACAAAAGCACATGACCACAATGTAAACACAGAGCCACGTGCTTTGACAACAGACGCAAGACACGATGAATGAAAACACTCACCGTGCGCTCACACACGCAGCGTGCATGCTTCATCCCAGCGCCGACCAGAACAGAAACCAACTAGACTGAGACGCTGGGAATGAAACCACGCTGCAGACAGACGAAAACACAAACACGAGTACAAGAGCCCTCAGACGCGCGGCCGCATCAAGCGGGAGCGCGCACACTCTGCGTACACCCACGACGGCGCGCGCGCACACAGAGACAGAAACAGGACCAGACACAGCTAGTGTCAGAGCTCTGCCACCAAAACAAGAATTTCCAAGACCAGAGTGGCAGAACCCTGACACTTTTGACCTTTAGGACTCCCATGTCTATCATATCAAGTCCAAAAGCAAAGCTAGTCAAGGTGATATAATCATTTAGTGAGGGAAAATTAAAATGAGAAGAAATTTGGGCTGGTATGAGATGCATTTCTTTGCGACTTAACATGCTTAATGTAATTATACCTTTTACTACTTCATACTATTTCAGTTGTGTTCAGAACTGCGAAACTGTATTTTTTGAAACATATTGATATCTTTATAAAAAATATCTTTAATTTATTGATGGACATATTATCCACATTTTATCACTTGCCTGTTATAAAATATAGTTGTGCAATATAAATGTGCAGTTGCGTTCCTGACTGGGGTGGTACCTTTTTAAACGGTACACATTTGTACTTGAAGGGTCCATATTGGTACTAATATGTATATATCAGTACCTAAAAAGTTTAGGAGGAACACATTTGTACTTTTTAGGTACTTAGGTTTCTTTTTTTTCTTCACTCTCCTATTGGTGAAGTTTTTTTCCCTCTCCGCTGTCGCCTCTGGCTTGCATGGTTCAGGATTGGTAGAGCTACGCATCGATGAATTTGCTCTTCAGTGTTTGGACTCTCAGTAATGACTTTAAACCACACTGAACTGAGCTAAACTGAACTGAACTTAAACACTAAAAACTAAACTACCCTGATCCAGTTACTATGACCATTTATGTGAAGCTGCTTTGACACAATCTACATTGTAAAAGCGCTATACAAATAAAGCTGAATTGAATTGAATTAATATGTTCCCTTGATGCATTAATATGGACTTTTTAGGTACAAATTTGTACCTTTCGAAAAGGTACCACCCCAGTGACAGATCACATACCTTTATTTCTGAGAGTGTAGATGAATCACTCTGATTCCATTTCAATGGAAAGTGTGTTACCTGAGGTCAGATGTCATTGCATCACTTCATCTTGGAGGCATGAAGATTCTTGTTCAGACACACAGCTTGATCCCGGAGAAGCAAAACTCATTTAAGTCCTTGTCTTCAGTCTTGACACTGAGAGTCATGTTAAAGTCTATGTCAATCTCCATTTGTTTTGGGTATTGAGGGACTGACTTCAGATGGGGTTTAAACTGCTTTGATCTATCGAAGATAAAATGCCTTAGTCTTTCATAATAATTGAAATACAGTATAGGCAAGTCTTAAATGAAGTATTTTACCCATAATATGATCAAGTGAAACTATATATATTGTTGTTAGTGTTTTCTATACTATATACAAAGATACAGTACCTGACAAAAGTCGCCTATGCAAGTTTTAGAAACAACAAATAATAACTTGACTTCTAGTTGATAACTTGATATCAGATGTGGCTTATATGAAAGGCAAAGGCTTCAGATAACACTTCCTTTAGCAAAATAAAAAGATGATCATGCCTTGATTTTTATTTATTTCATTAGGACAGTAAGGTCTGACTTTACTTAGGCAAAAGTCTTGTCACTTAAAAGAATGGAATGTACAATGTATAATATAAAGTCATGGAGGAGGACTGCATCTATACATCTCTGACATGACTCAAATCACCTATTAATAAAGTCGTCTGGAATGGCAGAGAAAGCGTTCTTGCAGGACTTTCAGAATTTATGAACATTCTTTGGATTCATCTTCGATTCCTCCTCCATTTTACTCCAGACATGCTCAATAATGTTCATGTTTGATGACTGGGCTGGCCAATCCTGTAGCCGCTTGACCTTCTTTGCTTTCAGGAGCTTTGATGTGGAGGCTGAAGTATGAGAAGGAGCGCTATCCTGCTGAAGAATTCCCCCTCTCCTGTGGTTTGCAATGTAATGGGCAGCACAAACGTCTTGATACCTTAGGCCAGGGGTGTCCAAACTACGGCTTTTTATAAATACTAATAGAATCTGGCCTGCTATACAAAAATGAACGTATTTCAACAAATAACCACCAGGTATCGCTATGACGCACCTTCAGTTAGGCAGCAGTTCCTGTAATGAAGCAAAACGAACCAAACAAATTGAAGGAAACATAATTCATAATCACGTTTTGGCGAGCCATGGCACAACCAAGAAAAAGGAAAATCAACAGTGAGAGCAGGAAATTTTAGTCACGTTGGGGCAAAGGATATTTCTTCACAGAGGTCAGTGGAATATGTGTTTGTTTAATTTGCCAGGAATCAGTTGCAGTAATAAAAGGGCCATGACACTATATATATATATATACATATATACATATATATATATATATATATATATATATATATATATATATATATATATACATACATATATATATATATATATATATATATATATATATATATATATATATATATATATATATATATATATATATATATACATACATATATATATATATATATATACATACATATATATATATATATATATATATATATATATATATATATATATATGTATATATATATATATACATATATATATATATATATATATATATATATATATATATATATATATATATATATATACATATATATATATATATATATATATATATATATATATATATATATATATGTATATATATATATATATATATATATATATATATATATATATATAAATAAAAAAAATATATATATATATATAAATATATATGTATATATGTATATGTATATATATATATATATATATATATATATATATATATATATATATATATATATATATATATATATATATATATATATATGCGTGTCTGTGTGATGTATGTAAAATTTGGCCCGGGACGTTTTTTTTTTTGCATCTGGCCCTCGGCCCAAAAGGTTTGGACACCCCTGCCTTAGTCTGTTGATGTTGCAATCCACTCTGCAGATCTCTCGCACACCCCAATACCGAATGTAACCCCAAACCATGATATTTCCTTCACCAAACTGACTGATTTCTGGGAGAATCTTCGGTGCATGTGGGTTCCAATAGGTCTTCTGCAGTATTTGTGATGCAGTTCAACAGGCGACTCATCAGAAAAATCGACCTTCTGCCACTTTTCCAAATGATCAACTAGAAGTCAAGTTATTATTTGTTGCTCTTACAACTGAGATTGACGTCAAGACTTTTGCCAGGCAATTTATTTGTACTAAAGTTCTATGTAGTATCATATCCTCTTTATTTGCCTTTACGTAAATGAAAGACACTGTTGCAACATTTCTGGGCAGAAAGAGTCACATGTCAAAACCACATCGTATGCTAAGAGGAACTGACTTTCACAAGCTTAAAGGCTGATTTCACGGACACAGTTGATCACTTTTTAAACGTCCAACCTTTCATTTATTTTTACATTTATTTCTTTTGAATAATCACTCATCAGCAAATTCACCTTTATGTTATTCTTTGGTGGAGTGGCCAAAAGATCCACCATCTTTTCCATATAAATCTAAACCATATCATTCATTCATTCATTTTCTTGTCGGCTTAGTCCCTATATTAATCCGGGGTCGCCACAGCGGAATGAACTGCCAACATATCCAGCAAGTTTTTACTCAGCGGATGCCCTTCCAGATGCAACCCATCTCTGGGAAACATCCACACACTCATTCACACACACACTCATACACTATGGACAATTTAGCCTACCCAATTCACCTGTACCGCATGTGTTTGGACTGTGGGGGAAACTGAACCAGCGACCTTCTTGCTGTGAGGCGACAGCACTACCTACTGCGCCACTGCCTCGCCCTTCTAAACCATATCATTCCTTCCATATTCCTTATGTACATTTGACATGAATATAACTATGTAGGCTCTGTAATGCACTTAAATTGGATCTCGTATGATTACAAGCTAAAGAAAGAGTGATATTCTTAGCTTAATGCCAAAGCCTAATGACAGAGGAAACTATAAAGTAATATTACTAAAATAAAATTATATTACCAAGAGTTTTAACAATTTTCTGGGCAGTTGTTTTTATTTTCTCAGCACATTTATACACTCTTTAGCACTGCATTTGTAGCAACGGTTTATTCTTGTATTACAGGTAATATCATTAGAGTATAGGCATCCAATCAATGTCACACAATAGATTTCAGTCTAAATTTGTGAACTGTGTGATACGCACATCATGATTTTGGCAAGTATGATACGATCCTGGATTAACATCTATGTTGAGTTTTGTTCGAAAATGTATTCCAAATCTATACCCTAACCCCAATCATAAGTGTAAATATTCGCAAAACCAGAGTATACAATCATGTAAAAGTGAATAAACCTAACCGTAAATCTTATTAAGCTTAACATAACGGTAAACATATCGCTTAATTCTGATTGGCTGTTTGGAATGTTGGGTAAGACTTTATAATAACTACACACTATGAATCATTTATTAAGCGTTAGCAAATAGTGAATTCATTATTTGTTAAGCCTTAACTCTACATTAATAAACGTTAGTAAGCAGTTTACAACTGCAGCTATTAATGCTGTATTCTTGACTTACAACCACATGTATATGTGCTTAATAATTGTACTTTCATACTTTGTTAATGATTTTTTTTTATTACTAAATAAAATATTGCATTATTTACAAACCAGTTATTTAAGCATAGTTGGTGGTTTTTTTTAAGATTATTCAGAATGATTTAGTACATTTGATAATAAACTATTGAAATCAACAGTTATATATATTATTATTCAGGCATATATTTATACTTAACTAATGTGTTAATAAATGCAACTTCATCCAGTTTTGTGAGCTAATCTAAATCGAGGACTATTCTTGCTTTATAAATGCCTTATAATAATAATAATAATAATAATAATAATAATAATAATAATAATAATAATAATAATAATAATATAATAATAATAATAAAAATAAATGACAATTAAAGAGTCAGTTAAATTCTAAAAAGGAAAGAAGTACATAAACAACATTATTCATTTCTTTTTATTTGAAGATAGACTAATAAAACTGTATCAAATGAAAAGTAAATCTGATCTAAAATAAAATGACTGTACAGTTTAAACATTGCATCTTTTTAATATTGTTAAACTATTATATTATTGTTGTTTTATACAATTTTATGTCGTATTTTGACACTCCTGTTATTCAGCAATGTTTAATATTTACAATAATTTGACTTTTTAGATAAGATTGCAATGATTATTGTTCATTTGATACCAAACCTTTAATTATCATTTATAAGGGATTTATGAAGCATGGATAGTCCTCACTTTAGATCAGGTCACAAAACTGCATGAAGTTGAGTTAATAAAGCATTTGTTAACTTACATAGTAACCATTAACATATGCCTGAATAATAAGATGTATAAATGTTGATTTCAATAGTTTATTAATCATTTACTAACTCATTCTGAATGATGTTAAAAACCTCCAACTACTCTTAAATACAAATGGTTTGTAAATAATGCAATTTTTTATTTAGTAATGAAAAATAAATCACTAACAAAGTATGAAAGTACAATTATTAAGCACATTATATAGGTGGTTGTAAGTCAAGAATACAGCATTTGAAGCTGCAGTTGTAAACTGCTTACTAACGTTTATTAATGTAGAGTTAATGCTTAACAAATAATGAATTCACTAGATCCTAATGCTTATTAAATGGTTCATAGTGTGTAGTTATTACCGAATGTTGTTCCAGGATCAACATACATGTTAATCGGGGAACATGTCCGACTTGTTTAAATCAGTTTGGCGGTGTGATAATTAATAAAATTACAATGAAATCAGAGTAAATACTACAAATTCAGCTTTTTTATGTATTTGTTAGAGCTGTTAAACTAATATTTCTGTCATGTTGATGAATAAAGGGTAAATTAAAACTGCTATTGTATTGAAATTAAAATAATTCGGCTGATAATGAAGATTCATCTAAGAACAAAAAGCTGAAGTAAGCTATCAGTCTTTATTTTACTACATTGTGAAATATGAAAAATAAGTTCTTAACTTACCAGAAAATATGCAGCCACTGGCAATCCAGTGTTGACAGATTTAAAGCTGTGTGTTGGGTACTTTTCCTTTAAGTCATATGAAACAGAATCACACTTCCTGTATTGACACAGAGCATCATCATTTTCAAATGAGCAATGGTTTTTGATCCTTTTGACCACCTCTGTGTGGAGCCATTTTATATATAATAACTGTGTATTACTATTTAAATGATTGTAATTATAATCCCAATTGATATATATATATATATATATATATATATATATATATATATATATATATATATATATATATATATATATATATATATATATATATATGTGTGTATATATATATATATATATATATATATATATATATATATATATATATATATATATATATATATATATATATATATATATATGTATGTATATTTATATAATATATTTATATTTATAAAATGTATATTTATATTAGCTATTATTTTAATTATTAAGATTAATAATGAAATATTATTCAATCCCCCCCAACAAGTGTGTCTGGTTCTTTCCTTCACTTTTGTCAATTGTTGAAGGTTGTTCCTCACCATTTTCGCCACTGGCTTGCTTGGATTGGGACTTGTGGAGCTGCGCATCAATAGATTTGCTTTTCAGTGTTTGGATTTAATTTTGCTGGGTAATATATATATATATATATATATATGGTCCCACCTTATATTGTGGCCTTAACTAATATGTACTTACACAGGAATTAATAGTTTGTTACAATGTACTTATTGTGTAAATACATGTATTTATCGTGTACTTATGCTTAATTAAATACCTGTAAACACCTTAACCCACCCTTAAACCTACCCACACCACCAAACCTGTCCATAACCCAACCCCTATCCCAACTCAAGAGCACCACAAGTGTTCTCAATTACATTATGACCACAGTAAGTACATTGTATTTATTTTTTGATGCAAGTACATAGTAGTTAAGGACACGTAATATAAATTGGGACCACAAATAAATACGCAAAAATTCACATCTGTATCAGTTTTTTATGTGGGAAATACATTTTGTTTTGCTTTACAGTTGATGTAAAAGTTTTAAAACTCTATGTATAAATGTGCCTACACAGTATTTTTCAATAAGTGTATCCCTCGCATGCATACAGCCCGCTTACCTTAATAATAGACACCAGAAATGAGGCATGAGGGACAACTCTATATGCAAGTTGACGTCATAGTTCATCCACTCTGTTGGTTGCATGTACTGGTGATGATTCCTGATGGGGTGAGTCCAGGTGACAATAATATGGAGTACTCGTCACAATATGTAATAACTAGAACATTATAATAAGAAAAGAACAGTTTGCAACATAATGAGCTGTTTTTAACGTCTGATAATTAATGGAAGTCAATGAGAGAGGAAGTCTCGAGCGAAAAGGCTTCCAATGGCTGCGCCCACTCGTACGTGAAGAGGTCAATAAAATTCTATATATAAAAGCAATTACTCAAGCTGATTGGTCAAATCTTCATTCGTCAACATTTGAAGTGGATCAACATGTTTTATCCTAAGACAAGAATGGGTGTTCAATAGTTTTAGGTTTAGTGAACGCTTTTTTAACCACTTCAAATGTTGACTCCCGTATTGTTGTTGTTATTATTATTAATATTTACAGTGTGCTGCTATTTTGTAGGTTGACATGGTGTAATTTGTTCCCTTCTTAATTTAAAAAAGAGGGTGGCACGGTGGCTCAGTGGTTAGCACTGTTGCCTCACAGCAACAAGGTCACTGATTCGAGCTCCAGCTGGGTCAGTTGGCATTTCTATATGGAGTTTGCATGTTCTCCCTATGTTCGCATGGGTTTCCTCCTGGTGCTCTGGTTTACCCCACAGTCCAAACACATGCGCTATAGGTGAATCGGATGAACTAAATTGTATGTAGTGTATGTGTGTAAATGAGTTTTTATAGATGTTTCCCAGTACTGGGTTGCAGCTGAAAGGGCATCCTCTGCATAAAAACACGTATGCTGGAATAGTTGGTGGTTCATTCCACTGTGGCGATCAATAAGGGAGTAAGCTGAAGGAAAATGAACAAAACAAGAGTACTGACAAAAATGCATATTTATTATTGGCTGATTGGTAAAACATTTACAATCATGCATTTAGCAGACCTTTATTCAAAGAGGTTTACACAGAGGGAAGCAAAAAGCTTGATCGAAGAAATTTACAAATACTACACTTTAAAAATGCTGGGTTCCACACAATTCATTCATGTTGTCCCAACACAAATTGATTAACTTAACACTTTTAACAAATTTATGTGGATTGAACGTAAAAAAAAGTTGTCCCAATGAAATCTCAAGAATCGTTTTGTTTTTGTTTTAATTAAGTAGTTTGAACAAGTTAAAAATGTATAACTTTTTGAGTGTAAGCTCATGTATCGAGCTAGTAACAAAGCAAAACAGAATGGATCTAGTAAAAAAAAAAAATATTTACAATTCTAAACAGCTAGTGCATCTTTCAGTAACTAATATCTGAAAGCAACTCAAGGCCACAAGCACCACCTTGAGGAAGAAGACCCCATTTTTGTCACAGTTATTAACCTACAGCACTGGTCACGCAGAGGTACTTGCAACCCAGGCTCATTCTGAAAACGTACCTCTATATACAAATCTGGAGACCATCAAATACATCCCAGGAGATACGTTTCATTGCAGTTTTTGTTGTTGCGAATTCATGAGAGGCCACTGTGTAACGCCCCATTCACACGGGGCTTCAGCGTCAACGCTTGACTGAAGGTGTGTCTGAAGTTGGAGCTGAAGCGATCGTCATAGAAGCGTCAGCCAATGAAATCCAGTAGGCAATAGGCCACTGTCTGAGCTGGTGTATTTGCATACAGCAATCTGATTGGCTGACGCTTCCGTGAAAAGTTGAGCTAGTCCCAACTTCTGCAGCGAGCAATGCCTCTGAAATGACGCCGACGTATCCACAAGGCAGTTCGGCAATGCCTGACGTCACCCATCGAAAGTAAATAGGAAGCGTTGACGCTGAAGCCCCAAGTTCTCGCGCTAGTGCCATTCCAACACATGCCAACACATTGCCATCTCATGGCAATTCGTAACTTTTTGATTTAGTGGCTAATTCGTATGAATTCGTACAATCTAATTTGTACAATTTAGTACGATTTGCTCATCCCCCAATGACGGTTGGGGTTAAGGGTGGGGTTAGGTGCCACGCCTCCTTTTTAAAATCGTACAATTTCGTACGGCTAAACTTGTAAGAATTCATAGAAATTAGCCACTAAACTGGCAAAACGTAAAATACTTACGTTTTCTCGTGAGATCAGGCTGGCCATTCGTGCCTGCTCTTCTCTTGTAAATCCACCAGAGGCTGCTGTTTGACTGACTGAATGACTGACCGATGGACTGACCCACCCTTCCTTAAACCCAACCTATAGTATTTTTAAAAAGCACAGATTGACGAGCGCCCACCCACGTTCCTAAACTCAACTGACAAATTTACAAAGCTATTCAGAAAAAGAAAAGCCCTCATCTGACTTTTTTTTCTACATTTTACCACATTCTCACCCTGTTATTTACATATTTCTTTTATTTTTCGGCTTCTGTTTTTGTCTTAGCCGCTGCGCTCAAACCCTGATGTCGTGGTCATCTACTCTCTGCCTCTCAAGTCCACCGAAGTAAATGGTGAGCTAACTGGAGCAAACTGATAACAGCCGGAAAGCTGTCTATCCGGAGGTAAGTGGTCAGGTGGGAAGCACGAAAAGGAACAGTGGCATACCGCCCTGTAGCGTTCATTTAAAAAAAAATTAAACACAGCCGTATGTACTTCTAGCTATATTGCGATCTCCAGAAATGTATATAGGGGTATGTTTTCAGAATCAGCCTATGTTGGATACTTGGGTAAGTAATATGTGGACATGGTTGTTTTTTTAAACTTTCTTTCAATCAACATCTTTGTTGATGAATGCATACAACATATTCCTTAGGTATTGAGGCTTGTCATCATTTATAGTCTGCATGTTTTACATTCATGATAATTTGAGAACACAAAGAGCAAGAATTAAACAATTTATCAAATTCTGTTTGAAAAAATAAAAAATTAGTTTAATAAAAGAGAAGACCTGGAATAAGGTTGCTCTTCACTGACACATTGGCCAACACACATATTCACTTTTGTTTGTTCATGGGCAAGTAACCCTACTGCAACTGATCAGGGGTGCGTTTCCAAAAACCATCGTTAGTCAACTAAGATCACAAGTTGCGTCGTTACAAACATAGTTTGTTGATTTTGCGTTTCCCAAAGCTGTCGATTCAACAAATATTCGCAAACTGCCTCACAAACTTCCATGCTTGCAACTACACCTCTGGAGCTGTAGTTAGAAACAGTTCCTGGCTGTGTTCTGTTCCTACTTATACCCTCTATGCCCTATTCCTTTAGAACATTCTAACATTTAAACTTGGAATGATTTAAAAAAAAAAAAATTAAAGCCATTACATGTAATTTGCTTTCAAAGCATTTTTAAAGTTCAGTGTAAGCGATCTTCATGTTTACAATTGCGCTCCCTTCACAGTGCACTTTAAAAATATTGATGTCATTTTGAACACAGCCGTTTCTCATGATGAAAGCTATAGGTGACTTATTATTTAAAAGCGGGATTAATGTTACGTCTCTAAAGCTTGTGAAGAAAAAAAAAAAAACCTTAACATAGGCTATGTTAGTCACTTAAATTTAAAGTAATTTACTAAGTACTGTACATGACATGGGTTGCTGGTTAGAACATTTCTGCAGTGGTTTGCATGTGTCAAATTGTAAAAGTAGACTTAAAAAATAATAATAATAATAATAAAAATAAAAAACTATATCCTACTTAATAATAATAGCAATAATAATAACCATCATCATCTTTATCAATAATATTATTTATAATATTATTAAAGTATTATTTCTTTCATTTCCTAATAAATGATAAGGCGAGGCAGTGGTGCAGTAGGGAGTGCTGTTGCCTCACAGCAAGAAGGTCACTGGTTCGAACCTTGGCTCAGGTGTTTCTGTGTGGAGTTTGCACGTTCTCCCTGCCTTTGGTTTGGTTTTTTCGGGTGCTCCGGTTTCCCCCACGGTCCAAAGACATGCGGTACAGGTGAATAGGGTAGGCTAAATTGTCCGTAGTGTATGAGTGTGTGTGGATGTTTCCCAGAGATGGGTTGCGGCTGGAAGGGCATCCGCTGCGCAAAAACTTGCTGGATAAGTTGGCGGTTCATTCCACTGTGACCCCGGATTAATAAAGGGACTAAGCCGACAAGAAAATGAATAATAAATGATAAATATTAAATTGAATTTCTTAATAAATAGCCTCATTATTTATTTATATGATTTATATATGATATTAGAATACATGTTCGCTTTTGTAAGTGATTTTATGTTTTAGAATAGAATATGTAATGTTCTCAATAATATTTGTAAAGCAATAGGCCCTGTATGTGCCATATATTTTAATTAATACGGAAAGCGAGTGCACGTTTTTACCAAAACTAATATTGGATTTTTTAAATGGGTGTTTGTGTAAAACAATATAATGTGCACAAAGAAACGATGGGGTTCCTCTATTAAAAATTTGTTACCACAGCGTTTGGAGCATCACTATGGGCATTTTACGTCATAACTAACATGGTTCAAATGATAGATCTGCGACAGAGAAACTACGATTTTGGGAAACACTCGTCACTACATCATTCATTTCCCAAACGATGCATCATACTATGATAGTTCAGCTACGAGTTACGTCATTGTTTGGGAAATGCACCCCAGTACGGATTTAATAACTGAACTAACATTTGTCAGGACTTGCAGGACTTGAGGAGTAAAGTACAGGAATTTTGCAACTGCCGGCATCTGTTAAAGCTTGCTTTTGAACATGCTGAATCAACCATTTTTCTGGTCTTTGAATAGTTAGGAAGTGATGTGCATTAATGCGCTGATTGTTGCCATCTGTTTACATTGGCCATGTATCTGTTTTTAATGACTGAACATGTTCAGGCCTAATCTTAATTATATTTGATATGCCTACCGCTTTGCCCACACCTTGCCTTTGGCCATTGATACAGAGTGTGAAGAAGGTGGATGTGATTTTGTAGTAGGAATTTTGCATTTGAAGTAGGATGCAAAACTATTGTAGATTACCATCAATGTTGATCCTGAAACATCATTCCAGTTCGAACATGTAATCCATACCCATAAACTGGACCTTAGCTGTAAATTAGGGTTGTCACGATACTGGGATTCGATACCAATCGGTACTGACGTTTTAAAAACGTCCATTTCCCACGAACATTTAAGCGCTGTGGAGCACGCTCCTAAACAGCACTGATTTGCCATTGTGTTCAAGTGCTCTACAGAAATGGCTGTGATTGGATGTGAAGGTCTTCAGTTCACCGAACTCACCACTGTTTACTGCGTGTAGCTGCAGATACAGAGGTACTAGAGCGTTTCAAAGTCACGCCGATCAGCTGGTTTGTCCGCGGATGAATCGCGGCTTTAAAATGCTCCAGTGTCACTGTAACTGTGGTTACACTCAGTAAACAGCAAACAAAATCCATCGTCCCCACAACGTTGGGGTAGGTTGGGGTACAACATCAATATGACGTAGAAAGAAAAGTTGTCCCAATGAAATCTCAAGAATCGTTTTGTTTTTGTTTTAATTAAGTAGTTTGAACAAGTTAAAAATGTATACAGAAATGACTGTGGTTGGCTGTGAAGGTCTTCAGTTCACCGAACTCACACTGTGACTGTGGTTAGACTCAGTAAACAGCAAACAAAATCCGTCGTCCCCACGACGTTGGGGTAGGCTAGGGTACAGCATCAATATGACGTCATGTTGATGTCTTGTTTCTGCAGGGAACTTGTAAAACAATTATTTTAGGTTAGAAATCCTGCATGGCAGGCAGAAATTCTACCCCTGAAAGTATTAGGGATTGTCTATTTCAGAGGTTCTCAAAGTGGGGGTCGGGACCCCCCGAGGGGTCGCGGGACAATGAAGGGGGGTCGCCTGGTGATTTTCAAAAATCAATTAATTTTTATTAAACCTTAAGACTTACTGTATTTTATCAATAACCTACTGATGAGAAAAAAATAGTTGTTTATAGTTACTATAAACTATATAGTTACTATAGTAGCTTATAGTTACTCGTTCTATTGGATTGCGACTTTTCGGGTAATTACATTATACTAAAGACACAGCAATACTGTCAGATGCAGCAGATTTTGTAACACCAGGTTAAACTTTCTAGCACATTTACAGCACTGACATACATAAAAAAAAAACAAAGAATAGACTTGGGCCTATTGGTGTGTGTGCGTCATTGCATACAAGGTTTTTGTATTTATAACCACAACCTAAGAAAATATTGGGGGTCACGAGTCACTGGCATTCTCATTTTGGGGGTCGCGGGCTGAAAAGTTTGGGAACCCCTGGTCTATTTGATGAATTAGTATTAGGGCAGCATGGTGGCGCAGTGGGTAGCACAATCGCCTCACCGCAGGAATTTCGCTGGTTTGAGCCCCGGCTAGGTCAGTTAGCGTTTCTGAGTGGAGTTTGCATGTTCTCCCTGTGTTTGAGTGTGTTTCCTCTGCTTCGGTTTCCCCCACAAGTCCAAAGACATGTGGTACAGGTGAATTGGGTAAGCTAAATTGTCTGTAGTGTATGTGTGTGAATGAGTGTGTATGGATGTTTCCCAGTGATGGGTTGCAGCTGGAAAGGCATCCACTACATAAAACACATGCAGGATAAGTTGGCAGTTCTGCTGTGGTGACCCCAGATTAATGAAGGGATTAAATTAATTAGTATTATTAGGCCAACACATGCTCATTGTGAATACATACATTTCGGAGAAACCACAAATATGTACCTGGGGCTACGCCTGGCTGCATTTTGTGTGGGAAGTGAACGATATGGGGCAATATGACGCCACAGACCAGTTCAGTTCCTTTTCACTGTATCCCTTCCTGCTTACCTTCATATGGGCGACTTAACCAGTGTTACCAGTTTACCCAGTAGCTCACCAGGTACAACGATGGACTTGAGTATGGTGAAGAACGTTTATGCATAGTTTAGCTCCAACTTCCTTCAACACACCTGCCTGGAAGTTTCTAGTATTTCTAAGAGCTTGATTAGCTGCTTCAGGTGTGTTTAATTAAGGTTGGAACTAAAATATGCAGAACACCGGCCCTTCATGATCGAGTTTGGACTCTCCTGGAATTGGCTATTCATTAAAAAATTATCTCTTAACCTGCCAAAAGTTCTCTTATCCCGTTGTGTGATGTTTTAATAGTAGTTCAGTTGACTTATTGATCTTATAGAGACAAACAAGAGGCCCAGAAGCAGAAGACTCCATGAGAAACAGTGTTGTGTGCCGATCCTGTTTAAACGACTTGAAATAGCATCAACGTGCACTTTGAACTCTTGATCTGCAAGGTATCGACCCTGTTTTAATGACCACAATGAGCACTTATATCTGTCGTGATCGTCCTGACGGTCTATAACACTTGTGATGTTGAAGGTTCCATCTGGGTTATTCAGGATTGACAGTGTAGCAATGGAGGTCAAATTCTTGTCATGTTGAAACCAGTGTATTGCGCCCTCCGGGTACACATCTGTAAAGCGACACTGCAGTTGCTGAGGTCCAGGCATCTCATAGGAGAAGTCTCCAGTGCAATGCTCTGTGCAAATACATGTAATACAACTTATTAATATTCTTTGAGATCTATTTATTTATGCATTTAAAAAAAACAATAATGCAATTAAATGTCTGAAAATACTGAATTAGCTCAAGCTCTCTTTTTAAAAACAGGTCGACAGTTCACCCAACAATATTAATTTAACCTTCAGGCCATTGAAGATGCAGGGCACTTGTTTTCATCAGTAGAACATTAACGAAGATTAAAGATGTAACTTGTCATAAATCTGTCATCAACATGACAGTCATGAGGCCATTATAATTGTGTCATCACTATTTTATATGAAGTTGTTGTAACGAGTCATCTTTGCATTGTAAATGTCATAATTAGGCCCACATGTAATCTGCGCGCGCAGAATTCCGCAGATTTTCCACAGATTTTCCGCAGAATTCCGCAGATTTTTAGCCCATTATTAATTCTGTTTAGTTACTTGAGTAAATGTGTAAATCTGAATTTATTCAGTAATTTATTACTTTTTATTTAATATACTACGTTTTTAGTTATGATACTCTGCTGGATACTCCCAAAATAATTCCGCAGAAATCCGCAGATTTTTACTAAAATTCTCTGCAGAAATAGCAAAAAACGTTCGCAGATTCCGTCTGGCCCTGGTCATAACTCAGCAAATGACACTTAACAGTTTTCATAAGCATGCGTAGGCTCTCATGAACAACGCATTCAAGTAGTGTACTTTAAAATACAACACTTAGCCGTTAAACGCATGAATGAACTGACCTACAGACACGTTGATTGCCTTATATCCGTGTGAGGAGTCTGCCATTACACAACAATAATATTGCCCCATTTGCGCTGGTGTAGAATGCAGGATGGTTAATGTTAGTGCTTCCCTCGTGTAGCTGCACTCATATCCTGGAGGGCTCTTGCTGGATTTTGGGTCGCATTTAAACTCGTTTTCTCCATGTTTCATCCAGTAAATTTTATCAATGTTCAGAGGCACGGATGAGCTGATGTTGCACTCTAAGACCGTCCTCTCGTTGCAGTTTGCTTTCTGGGTTGTAAAAGCACGAAGCTCCATCTCACCTGCATGTGTAATACAACAAGGTTACTATGCATTATGACAACTTGACATGTGATATAATTTTAAATAACCATTTCTGGTAACAGTTTACTTGAAGGCGTGTTCATATAACTATCAGGACTGATAGAACAATGGTATGACAAACATAATGAATGTGAATGAGAGTTTATGCATGCTTACGACAACTGTCATTCAGGGTACTATTATTGACCCGGCGCAATGCGGCGCAAGGTGTGATGCAAATGTTGTTTGCTGGTTTCAGCTTGACGCAAGTGTTGTTTTGACGTGTTGCACCACGCTGTTTGAATAGCAAATGCAATTTCGCTCATATGTGCGCCCATAGGCGTTCTGGTCTAAAAAAGGAGGCCTGTTAAGGCGCGTTGCTGGCATGTTGCTATTTTGAGGATCTAAAATAGACAACCCAGGCTCATTCTGGAAACGTAGCCCTGCGGATGTTTCTGTAGGCCGCGAAATACATCCCGGGAGGTACGTATTTGTGCAGTTTTTGTTTTCACGAAGCCGCTGTGCTCGCTTTTTTGCATCTTAAACGCCTCTCTCAAGCGCGCGTCATTTGCGCCCGCGATGTTCTCGCGTAAAAAGCCGCCGGAGGCCGCTGTCAAGCGACTGTCTGTCCAACTGAATGACTGAACGATTGATTGGGCGGCCGGCCAATTGGCTGACCCAACCACCCTCCTACTACCCTAAACCCAAGCGACTATTTACAAAAGCCGTCCAGAAAAAGAAAAGCCCTCGTCCGATTTTGAACACGTTTTCAGATTTCACTGCATTCTCGCCCCGTTACGAACTCATTTGCTTTATTTTTTGGATTCTTTTGGAGTTTTTTTCAACTCTTTGGAGTTTTTTCTTTGGACTCATTTGCTTTATTTTTTTGGATTTTTTGGATTCTTTGGAGTTTATTTTTTGGATTTTTTGGAGTTTTTTTGTCGTACCTGATTTCTGGAACCCCTCCTCCCCGGTATGCGGCGGCCAGCTCCCCCTCCTCCGGGCTTCCGCTATGCCGACGTAACACGTCGAGCTAACCGGACAATATGGTTGCGGCGGGAAAGCCCTCCACATGGAGGTGAGCCTTCAGCCCAGCCGGCGAGCTCCCCGTAGCGTTCGCTTGATAAAACGAAATGCAGCCATACATACCTCCGGCCACGTAAATCACGGTCTCCAGAAACGTCTGCGGGGCTATGTTTTTTAGAATGAGCTTGGGTTGAAAATAGACTGCTCAATAGACCAGCTAAGACGAGGTCTAAAGTTCAGCACAGAGCGCTTTAGTTGCCTCGCCTAAACATTGCTTAATACACACAGGTTGTACAGCAATAAGCAAATATCTTCACAAATGAAAAAGAATGAAAGGATTAAAATATTACAACAAAATATTACTTTATACATATAAAGTATAAAATATAAACAGCACTGCCTTCATGCCTACTTAATCTCGGGAGGCTTTTTCAGTTTATTCATGACAGTTTGCTTTTGTAAAATGTTATTATTATTAGCAGTATTATTTATTATATGCATATTTATATTTGTTTTATTAAAAACAAGCTTAGATTTGTCCACCTGTGAGGTTTTAGACCATGTGGGGCACAGCATGTGTATTTGGATATAACTCAATATTTTGAGCACACTTCGTTATTATTGTTTATTTATTCGTTTGCTGGAAATTAGAACTGAAGTTAGAAATAGTTTTAAAACAAATCTTTGCGCTTAACAAACTAAATGTAAAGGCTAATGATGTCTGTGCGAACACGATTCCCTATCCACTAGAATGAAAGTGAAACTAAAGAATGAGGAGGCTCATCTGTCATTCTCGCGCTACAGATGGCTGTTCAACTGTTTTCTTGGTAGTGAATCGCTCGGTTTTAAAGGGAAACTCTTAAAGGGAATGGGAGATGAGACTCTGATTGGTTTATTCTCAAAACACACCTAAAACTCATTAAGAGAATAAGCTCAACCCTGTTAGACCATGCGCCACGGTGCAAAGTGGATTTTTCCATCCTTAAAATAGCAAAAGTGGATTCGGACATGCCCTTAACCCTTTTTCACCATACACTTTGGACTTTGCGCCAATATCGTTAAAAAAACAAACAAATGTTATTTGTTCAGTTATCTCATTTTAAATGCAAAGATGACATTGTTTGTTACGACAACGTCACATAAGCAAATACATCACATCCTGTTTGTGTATTTGTCATCAAATCTTGACATTACCAAGACAACATGATGACTTGTCTGTCATAAACATGATTGTCATGAAGCATTATAATTGTGTCATGAATATATTTCTAAACACGTTTTCAGTTGAACGAGTTGTATTTGTCTTTAAAATGTTTCATTAAAAGTGTCATTACTCTGTCAAATCATTTTTAAGAGCGTCAATAATGTTTACTGAAATTTAATGACAAGTTCAGCTTGTTCTTTTGGAGTTGAGGCAAAAAAAAAAATAAATAAAAAATAAATAAATAAATTTATACATACATACTGTTGAGGTTAGAATTATTAGTCCCCCTGAATTATTAGCTCTTCTGTTTATTTTTTTTCTTTAATTTCTGTTTCACGGAGAGCAGATTCTTTCAAACACATTTCTAATCATAATAGTTTTAATACCTCATTTATAATAACTGATTTATTTTATCTTTGCCATGATGACAGTAAATAATATTTGACTAGATATTTTTCAAGACACTTCTATACAGCTTAAAGTGACATTTAAAGGCTTAACTAGGTTAATTAGGTTAACTAGGCAGGTTATTGTAATTAGGCAATTATTGTACAACGATGGTTTGTTCTGTAAACTATCAAAAACAAATATAGCTTAAAAGGGCTAATAATGTTGACCTTAAAATGTATTTTAAAAAAATTATAAACTGCTTTTATTCTAGCCTAAATAAAACAAATAAGACTTTCTCTAGAAGAAAAAAAACATTATCATACAGTGAAAATTTTCTTGCTCCGTTAAACATAATTAGGGAAATATTTAAAAAATAAATAAATAAATACATAAAGAGGGTTTAGTAGTTGTGTATTAATAATTCTGTCTCTTACCTTTGATGTTGCCTGAATTCAGAAGAAAGATTAAAAAAGCCATGACTAACATCTTTATTTCGCTCTTCATTTTCGTCTTCTTTGAGAAGTTGCTCTATATGAGCGGAGTGTAAGAAGAAAGTGTTGGGCAAAGTCTCGTTCTGCACTCCTCATGACTCCAACCCTTCAACCATAAACAAAGGACACTTTCCCCGAAGCTAACAAGTAGTATCTTGCCCACTGATGAACACACTGCGGGTTTTGTTCAACCCCGTTTCCTCATTGCATTTCACATTGCATTCAGTTATAATGCAAATCAATACAAAATAAAAAAATAAAATTAATAAAATGTGCTTTTTAATGAGTTTTTGTTTTGTTTTTTTGTTTTGTTTTACTTTTTACCAAGTTTTTGTTTTGTTTATATTCCAAATATCTAAACATTATTTATTTATTTATCTTATTGTTACCCGCTAATTACCCAAACATTATGGTTTGTTCCTTCACAGCAAAAAAAAAGTAAATATATTCAGTTGAGATAGTATTTGGTCTCTCTCTAAAATGCATTATTGCTACTCAAGTTAATGAGACAATGAAAGGATTAATAAGGTGATGATTGAGGACTGATGAAGAACACTTGCTGTTATTAAGTAGAAACACAGAAGAGAATCACAAAACTACTACTGACATCAGTCACAGCCTTAGAGGAAATCAGCTGAAATATTATACATACAATCTCTCAAAATCTCAGTAAAGGATACTCGACCAATAAGTAACTCCACAAACAGCAGCTTTACTTATTACTAGCCTGTTTGCCTTATTATAAAGAGGAACCAAATACTTTCTGAGCTGAGTAAATTTTACTTCGTGGATTTTGCTGTGTAGAAAAGTACATCATAAATTAAATATACTTAAACAGTAATTTTCATGTTGAATATCTGGTTGTTACCCCCTTATTACCCAAGCATTACCGTTTATTCCCTTATACCTACACATACGTTCTTTATACTTATACTATACGTACAGATACTGTTATTTCAGTGTACTTACATGGTACTTTGCTGGTCGTAAAAGAAAGCATTACCATTTATTTTTATTGAAGGAAAATAAAATGTACACACAATACAACAAGAAACATTACAGTTTGCTTCCTTTTGTGTTGTTTGATTTTAACTCTAGCTCCACCCCCAAGACCTGAACATCCCAAGATAGCTTAACATAATAATTAGATTCAAATACAATAGTTACATTGTCTGGTGTCCTACACTTTATAAAATAAAAGTGACAATTTAAAAAAAAAAAAAAAAAAAAAAAAAAAAAAAAAAAAATATATATATATATATATATATATATATATATATATTAGGGGTGTCAAAATTAATTGTTTCTTCGGTGCACCGCGATGCAGACGCGGACAATTCGGTATCGGTTTAGTAATAATCATAACCGGTTATTATATACTGACATCATTTATCTCCTATGCTCTCTGTCGCGAGGGAGGTGAGCGAGAGTATTTACAACACTCAGCCAACTCAGGGCCGGTTAGTGGCATAGGCACCATAGGCAAATGCTAAGGGCGCTGTATATCCAGGAGGGTGCCAGAAATGAGCGCGGTTCAGTTGGTTTTGTTTTCGATATTCTTGACACACATTCAGTTATAGACGGCAATAACTCAAAAACCTCTCACCCTAAAAAGATCTAAAGTGTGTTTCCTACGAAAAGACAAAGCTGGTTATGTTTCACCGCTGTATTTCTTTTTTTTTTCGCTCCACACTACGAGCACTGCTCCGTTTAAGCCCTCGCAATATGTGTTTAGCCAGGAGAGCTCGCGCTGAGAGGAGCTCTCAGCAAGGGACCGTCAGAAAAGTGCTTATTTTTTTCGTTTTTCTGCTCCGCTCTTTGCGAGCTCTTCCTGTTGCGAGGGCTTAAGTGTGTGTGTGTGTGTGTGTGTGTGTGTGTGTTTGTTTCTTTGGTGCTGTCTATGTTTGTGTTTGAATGAGAGACAGTGTGTTGCTGTGTCTCTGTGTGTTTACAGACAGCTTGTTATAGCCTCTCCTCTAAAATATAACACTGTATATGGAAAGCATCATCAATGCACCGTGATGCACCGAAATATCGAATTGAACCGAATCGAAGGCATGATAATCGTAACCGAACCGAACCGTGAGACCAGTATAGGTTCACACCTCTAATATATATATATATATATATATATATATATATATATATATATATATATATATATATATATATATATATATATATATAAAACATCGCAATTTATTCATAAACTATTTAATATGTGAATATAATTTAGTAAATCAATGCTAGAACCGTATGAGCACTGGCAAGAGCTTTCACTTGAGCTATAACTTGTACATGTGTCATATGAAAAATATAAATAAATGAACCAATGTGAAACACCCAGCTCGGGTATCCAAAATACTGTGTATTTAAGTGTAAATAAGTTTTATACAGTAGAATAAAAACCAAAGTGATGCATATGTGCATAAAACATAGATTCTACATTTTCAAACAAAACCACTTAAGGGGGTCTGGTGCAATGCTGGCCCTTTAAATCTTAAACCGAAAGTCAATGACATCACGGACCCAGTACTGGTTCATACCATTCATTCATTCATTCATTTTCTTGTTGGCTTAGTCCCTTTATTAATCTGGGGTCGCCATAGCGGAATGAACCACCAACTTATCCAGCAAGGTTTATGCAGCGGATGCCCTTCCAGCCGCAACCCATCTCTGGGAAACATCCACACATACACACACACTCATACACTACGGACAATTCAGCCTATCCAATTCACCTGTACCGGATGTCATTGGACTGTATGGGAAGCCGGAGCACCCGGAGGAAACCCACGCAAACGCAGGGAGAACATGCAAACTCCACACAGATCGAACTAGCGACCCAGCGACTTTCTTGCTGTGAGGCGAACGTGCTACCCACTGCATCGCCCTGGTTTGTATCAAATAAAGTTAAATAATCTGCCAATTATTTCAAAACAAGATTATTTTACATACCCTAATGGCAGATTATGTAGCTTGTTTTAAGAAAAAAAACAGCCTGATCTCATGAGAAAATGTTAGTGGTTTACATTTTGTCAGTTTAGTGGTTGATTTGTACAAGTTCAGTCGTATGACAATGCACGATTTTAAAAATGAGGCGTGGCACCCAACCCCACCCCTAAACCCAATCGCCTTTAGGTGATGAGCAAATTGTACAAATTTGATTGTATGAACAACTAAATCAAAAGAGCAACTAAATCAAAAAGTAACAAACTGACCCGAGATTTCGTTGGGAAAAAAAACTTGCTTACTTTAAAAGCCAGGGGCCTCATGTATCAACGCTGCGTATGCACAAAACCTTTGCGTACGCCAGGTTTCACGCTCAGAATCGCTCACGTTTGGATTTACTAATGATGAACTGAACGTGGGAATGTGCGCAGCTCTACGCCAGCTTTATGGCTGGCGTACGCACATTTTTTGTGCGTGTCTGTTTTATTTCCATTGGCGACTCCTAGAGGCAGTTGTGTTAAATTGCACTCTACAAAGTGTCTTTGAGCCGTGTAATGGCAGCTGTATGAGGCGGGTTCATCTAGCAGGTATATAAGGTTTCCATACCATACAATTGACCAGATAAACATTAAAGCACAATTTGCAGCAGTCGCCTGTTTTCCCAATGTAATCTGAGCTATCTACTGCACGCACATTGCTATAAAGGCACCAGCTGAAGATGAATTTGCATGCGTGAATCAGAAACATTTCCATTCAATAAATGTGCAAATAAAATATGATGCACAAACTTACTACTTGTCTTTCTCGTTATAAATAGTAGGCAAAATCTGATATGTAGCGGAGGGAAAAAAAGAAGAATGAGTTCATCAGACGCTGGATTCGAGTTCATGCTCGAACGTGTCAAAACATATTGACATGCATTTTACGAGCTGCGCCATTGAGACTGTTAAGTTACTACAACATTTTAAACCTATAAATCACACTATTTCTTTTTTTTTGTAATCCACAGTGCAATGTTTAGACACAACTGTGTTAACCGCATCAGCTAAACTCTCCCCACTCTATTATTTTCTTTTGTTGTTAATTCCGGAGGACAAACTTGCAAATAACACAGTTTTCTCAGGTCTACCTCCAAAAAGAGCACCTCCAGTTCACATTCTGTTCAAAGTTTCTCTTTTTGCTTGCTTTTGCTACTGCTTTTTCATTTGGTTTTGCCAAAGTATAGTCATTAGCATATTCATACGGGGGAGGAGGCAGGGAGGGGTTTTGTGTTCGTGCATGTTGCGCTCAGTTTCACGTTCATTCGCATGTACAAAAGAATATGCGTGGGATTCGGTGTACGCAGTGTTTCATACATCTGAATTTTTTTCTGCGTACGCACAAAGCTGTAAATGTGCGAATATTTTAGTATGATTTCCACGCAAGTATTTGTACATGTGGCCCCAGAGCTCTCAAATCTAGAAAAAAATTTGTAGTGAGAATGTTTTTTTTTTTTGTAACCTTGCTAACTGTCATTTGTGAATGGGTGAGACTTGATAGCCCTGTAAATGTTTTTTGGCTATGTTATTCAGACCTAAGTGCTGTATTGGCAAACCTAGGCAAAGCGGCGCATAAAGCTGATGAGCCTTGATGGAATGTTCTGGCATTCGGTGGCAGCCTTCAGATCTTCATGAACTTTCAGCACAGCTAGACATTTCAATACATCAATATAACTGTACACAGTCGATTTACTATACCCAAGTGATGTCATAATGCCTCAACGAAGCTTCAATCATTGTGTCACAAAAAGTGGAAAGCACCCAAAAAATGTCTTCACTGTGTAGAGAAGGAATTGAGAAACTTACATTCTTCTGGCTCTTAGTCAAAAAGGAACACACACCCCAATGCATGCACAAGTTTGATACTATCTTAACCCCTTATCTCTGTGGGAAAATTCTTATCTTACTGTCATTCAGTCATTGATCAACTAAACAGTATGAGACAGAATACTATAATTGTTACCATCTAGTGTAAAGTTCAGAGGAGGAAAAAACAAAGAGCTGATCCAAACGCAGCATTTAAGCATTTAATGAAACGAAACAAACTAAAGCAAAACAAACCAGGAACACACGTACATCATAGATGCAACACAAACAACAGACAATAAGAGGGGCAGACAAACTGAAAAATATAGTCAAGGTGATGACTATCATGGTGGTGGCTGTGTCCGAAACTGCTCAATTCCATACTATACAGTACGCTAAAATCAGTAGGCGAGCCGAGTAGTATGTCCGAATTCATAGAATTCGAAAATCAGTAGGCGAGAAGTACCCAGATGACTTACTACTTCCGGTAAGATTCTGGAGTGTGCATCCCATGCACGCTGTGCCATCCCATGATGCCCCGCCAGTGAATTCATGACTGGGAGTGAAGCGACGCAATTGATGCGGGTAGGTCGCGTGACCATGACAAAATGGCGGATGTAGTACGTCCGAAGTCCATTCATACTTTTCACATTCATACTTTATAAAGCGTACTTTTCTAACGGCTGAGTAGTACGTTTAAATTCAAATGCAGTACCTACTGAGTAGATGCAGCAGGTGTTGTTTGATGCATTCTGGTCGTGGTAGTTCATGTGGTGTCCCTGCTGAAAAATCCAGCTTAAACCAGCCTAGGCTGGTTAAATAGCAACATCTCAAGACATCAGCCAGGAAATTAAAACGTGACCACAAATGGGTCTTCCAAACAGACCATGACTCTAAGCATACTGCCAAATTAGTTCAAATGTGCTTTAAGGACAACAGAGTGAATGTTTTGGAGTGGCCATCACAAAGCCCTGACCTCAATCCTATAGAAAATGTGTGGGCAGAGTTGAAAAAGCTTGTGTGAGCAAGACAACCTACAAATCCATCTTTTTTCTTCTTCTCCAAAACGTACCAACCATGCAGATTTATTTAGTTTTTATTCTAATTAACTCAATTATGTACATTAGGGGTGCCCACACTGGAGGGCCGGTGTCCTGGAGAGTTTAGCTCCAACCCTAATCCAAGACACCAAAACAAGAAAATCAAGCTCTTACTAGGTACTAGAAACTTCCAGCCAGGTGTGTTGAAGCAAGTTGGAGCTAAGATAAGCAGGACAGTGACTTTGGAGACTCCTGACGTACATCAATATTTCTTACAAATTATTGTAGCACTGTTTGTGCTGAATACAAAAAATAGTGGCCAATACTATGTAATAAGTAGCCGAAATAAGCACAAATGACAGGGCATGTCAAAAGCCCCTGATCTTTTGCAATATGTTGCACTTAAATAAAAATATAAGTATATATAATACATAATATATAAGTATATATAATGGTGTATAAAATTTAATTTGTTATCAAAGTACTGAAAATTACGGCGTACATCACGCACATTCCACCTCACGCAGTGTTTGTGTCGGGTCAGCTGTTCAGCAGTACCTGTATCTACCGGCAGGTGGGAGTGGCACTGTTATCATATGATGTTTAAAAAAAATCCGCCACTGCACTTCATTTATTCATTATTTTGAAGAGCTGAAGTTGATGAGGTAATAATACAACTCAACTCTTTCTCTAACTACTAGTGAAGTGAAGCTTAACATTTGTTTCCACGGTATAAAATGTGTGTAGTTTTGGTGAAATAAAATAACTGTAATCAGGGCCGGAGTGGGACTCTTTTTCAGCCCTGGAGTTTCAAGCCTCAGACCGGCCCACCTCAGTTCACCACTGACTATATTAAAGTTATTTCCAATTCAGTTTCTAATTACACTATCACGTCTTTTTTTGGAGAAAACAGCTCTTTTAGAACTTCAAATGTTCAACAACCCTTTCAGTATTATGTCTTAACAATAAAAATGAAAAAAAATAATTGTTACTCAGACAAGGACCGAACCCAGGTTGGCCGCGTCTTAATCTAACGTACTAACCACTGTACCACAACAGCTGTATGTTGAATGGTGACTTACCTAGTTATATCATCATTAACCTGCAGGCTGCATCCTGCTCACGAGGCTACGAGAAAATAGATAAAAAGAGCAGAGCTGCGGTAAAATAATGAATAAGAAGGCTGTGGTCAAGTAAATAAACAAATTATTTTTAAAAAGTGTGACTGCTGAGATCAACAGATTCTGGAACTAGGGACACCGGCCCTCGCGGCCAAAAAACGGACCGGCCCACCGGGAATTCTCCCGGTCCTCCCGATTAGCCAATCCGGGCCTGACTGTAATTGATAAAATGTGCATCATATCAATGCATACATGCAAATTAGACAGAAAAACGTAAATTGTTCTAGCTTTTTAGATATGATATAGATATCTAGGCATATTTATCTAGATATGATATAGCCAGTCACATCTGTTTCTGTAATAGTTAAATCACAGTGAGTTCATGCATCTACATTCTACTGTAACATGCTATGTCAATTAGCAGGGGATTATAAATCGACTTTCTTATGAAAATACCTGAGATGGCTGGAAGAAGACATACAGTTGTAGTCTGATTAGCCCCAATTAAATTATTAGCCCCCTGTTCATTTTTTCCCCTAATTTCTGTTTAACGGAGAGCAGATTTTTTCAGCACATTTCTAAACATAAAATAGCTCATCTCTAATAACCGATTTGTTTTATCTTTGCCATGATGACAGTAAATAATATATGCCTAGACATTTTTCAAGACACTTCTATACAGCTTAAAGTGACATTTAAAGGCTTTAAAAGCAGGTTAGGGTAATAAGGCAAGTTATTGTATAACGATGGTTTGTTCTGTAGACTATCAGAAAAAAAAATTTGCTTAAAGGGGCTAAAAATTTTGACCCTAAAAGGGTTTTTTAAAAATGTTATACTGCTTTTATTCTAGCTGAAACAAAACAAATAAGAATTTCTTCAAAAGAAAAAATATTATCAGACATACTGTGGAAATTTCCTTGCTCTGTTAAACATCATTTGGGAAATATTTAAAAAAGAAAATAAAATTCAAAGGGGAATAATAATTCTGACTTCAACTGTATAAACATTTATTATCGCAGTCATGTAAATGATTAGGTTGGGGGTCTTTGGGGCTAAGCCCCTTATCCCTTTCGACCCTAGTAACGCCCCTGGTCAAAACATCTTAGGGGCCCCAAAATCACCTCAGATCCCTGAGGGTTAAATGTTGTGAAAAGCAAAGGCAACATTACAAAGTGGTTAATGCCTTTTTGTTCCAACTTTTTTATTTTATTTCAAAAAGTGTTAAAAAAAAAACAATAAAAATCTCGGAACACATGACATAATGTTTGTCATATTGTCTGTGGTGAAATACAAGTCAACGTAAATTTAGAAATGACTTCTTTCTTTTTGGTGCGGGTGTTTTTCCATACTGTGCCAACCTTTTTTTTTCTGGTTTGGGCTTGTATGACACTTTTTTTTTTGCAACCGAAAAACCGACTCTCCCTAATCTTGATTTATAAGACCTAGTTTCCAGAAGGAAGATCAGACAGAGCCATAAGTGTAAGTGAATGAACAGCCAGAGGCAGGTTTAATTTAGATTAACTGATGTTGGCTTCCTTCCCAGTGATGGGTTGTGGCTGGAAGTGCATCTGCTGTGTAAAACATGTGCTGGATAAGTTGGCGGTTCATTCCTCTGTGGTGACCCTGGATTAATAAAAGGACTAAGCCGAAAAGAAAATTAATAAATGATGTTGGCTTTCAGATTGACCTTGGTAACAGAGAAACATGTGAAGAGTTCAGATGCAAAAACCTCTAAAAGCTAAAAATTTGCAGTTTTATCAGGCTGTTGGTTCAGTAATTTCAAGTTCATGGTAAAGAATACACTCTTCTAAAGGTATTTAAAATGAAATAACCCAGCATAAAAATAGGAGTCTGAGAAAAATACATATTTTCAATGGTAATTTCAGACGGCACTGAGGTTTTTTGCATCTGAACTCATCATGTACTACCTGGAGTTTTTCAATGAGGATGAAAGAACACCACCTAAACCAGACACAAAGAGCCCACTGAAGAGTCTGATGAAATCCACTACCAGCCGATATAATTGGTGTGCTTGAATGAAAGCATTCATTACTTATAACCTTGTGGTATTTGGAACAATGAAACCGGAGATTTGATGGGCATAAACGAACCAACTGCATGAAAACAGTCTGCAATATTATGACTATGTGAGGGAAGTCCAAAGTCCGACCTGCAGGATGAATTTCAAAAGGTCTGCGGCTTATCTGTTATCATAAAGCCATGTGAAAATGTTAAGACAGCCTATTGAATTTCAAGGTTTGTTCCATATCAGGACACGATAATCATAAAAGAAACTATATAGTCCTTGGTTTTAAAAAGGTGCAGGTGTTGACAGATAAAACTTTACACCTCACAGAATGTCCTTTATTTTATATTTATTGAACAAAACAAATCAATGAGTGTAAATGAGCACGATCCTGTATCAGTGGCCACCAACCCATCGACTTGATCACTTTACCAGTAAATCAAATGATTTAATAGTCATAAAATTTTGTCGCATTTACGCAGAGACTCCATTATAAAACAATTGGATGAAATGAGGTGTGAACAGGAGGATAAAGCCAGTTTGAACATCGCTTTATTATTTTCTTTCTTATTATGACTTATATTCCATCAAGAATAGAATATCTATTACTCTGTGTCTGCATTAGATATGTATGTGTATATATATATGTATATGTATATATATATATATATATATATATGTATATATATATATATATATATATATATATATATATATATATATATATATATATATATATATATATATATATACATACATATATACATATACATATATATACACATACATATCTAATGCAGACACAGAGTAATAGATATTCTATTCTCGATGGAATATATATATATATATATATATGTACATGTATATATGTATATGTACATATATATATATATATATATATATATATATATATATATATATATATATACTGTGTGTATATATGAATATGTATATATATATATATATATATATATATATATATATATATATATATATATATATATATATATATATATATATATATATATCTATATCATTGTGTGCAGTGGTGGACAACAGCAGTGATGGGAATAACGGCATTCTAAATAAACAATGTTACTAACGACAATACTTCATTTTTATGGGTTTGTGTGTGTGTGTGTGTGTGTGTGTGTGTGTTCAGGTTTGGGGTGGAACATTGCTTGTTTTAAGAAAAAAACTTAATTTTGACATATTTATTAAAATAGACAAACTTTTTGCTCGTCTAAAAATGCTTCTTGGTTTTAGAATCTTTAGATATTTGGACAAGAAACAAGACAAAAAAATCTAGCAAAATATATATATTTTTTACAATGTAATGGGAAGGTTTTGTTTAGTTCTACATTAATTTAACTACTGCTTAAAGAGCCCCTATTGTGGGTTTTTGAAAATGACCATCCATGCAGTGTGTAACCCAGCTCTAAGTGAATGGAAAAATCCAGCAGAGGATTATATATGAACGTTTACAATGTTTAAAACTATTGAGTTGACTTAGAGCCATATGAATGATTTGTCCTTTGTTCAGATTTTTTGATCACATATCGATGTGATATGGGACATCGCCAGATATGAAGTGCCGGATCTGGGAAAACTTGAACGCACCTTTCCCTTCCCTTTCCGGCCGTTTGCTTTTAACGGCTATTGCATGTTTTTCCTGTCAAGACAAATACAGCAAAGCTGTTTTTGTGCAGCAAGCATTTTTGTCAGGAGAGCAGCACGGGAATTGGAGAATGGCGGACGTTGACTTTTATCAGGAGTTCGTTCATATTTAGACACATCGCCGTGCTGCTGTGTTTGCCTAAATCCTCCAGATTATCAGCAGGGCTACTGGTTAAAATAGACAGGGCAAGAGACCTGCTGCACTGAGTCTGCATTCAGATCTATGATTCAGAGCCGGGGATTGAGGGAAAAGTCCTCATTTATAGTGTTTATATGAACATGATTATCTTTATAATTATATAAATTGTAGTTGTGTGTATGAAATTACGAATAAAAAATGTAGCAGGGCATTAAATTACTGTTTATTTTTTTGCATTTTAACTTCGTAAACTATAAAACCATTGGTCTCCTCACGGTTTGTGTCTCATTTTGTGGGCTAACTGACAGTTGTTCGCTCCCCTCCTTCTCCCCTGCTGGCCACGCCCACTCCTGCTCGCGGAGCTCCACGCCCATTATGATGCATCTTTTCAAAAAATTCTGAGGTAGACTTGAACCGAAAATGGGGGGTGTCATGGCCATTTAAGGCAATGGGTTTCTGTACTATTTCTTTAGTACACTCAACTGTTTGCTGGCTAATCAAAGACAAAATCATCTTATCCTACTGTACAACTATACAGTGGATTTCCAAAATAATAGTCAAACAACAAAAGAGGTCAGGTATTTTAGAGTGGGCAGACAGATCGCTGTAATGAAATGCATTTTCATCCTACGCATAGATTGGTTCTAAACTCTATTCCCCCTGCTCTAACATGCCTTTCATCTAGTTATGTTATTCTGTACAAGTTGCAAAAAAAAAAAAAAAACTAAAGCAACTGGCAGATCAGAGAGCATGAGAGACGCTGGGTAAACGTAATCCTGGGTCGCTCTATACTTTACAAGCCTGTGTGGTTTCCTTCTAACAATGTTGGCCTTTTTAGATTGTCCTTTGTTAGCTTTTATTTTGAAGTCTTGTCTTTGAAGGTTCCCGGACTTTGATGTTTCTTGTTATTTTCTTCAAACACTGTTTGTCGTAAGAATAAATCTGACAATGCCATTATTTATTGACCCTCATGTCGTTCCAAATCAATTCTTTAAAACAATAAAATAATTTTGGGGTTACATCTAAAATACTTTTTATTCATTCATTTTCATTTAGCTTAGCCCCTTATTTATTAGGCGTTGCCACAGTGGAATGAACCACCGCTTTTTTTATGCCCTTCCAGCTGCACTGCAAAAAATGCTTTTCTTACTTAGATTTTTGTTTTGTTTCTAGTCCAAATATCTACAAATTCTTAAATCAAGAAGCATTTTCTAGACAAGCAAAACATGTTGTCTTGTTTTAAGAAATAATATGCCAAAATGAAGTGAGTTTTTCCTCAAATCAAGCAAAATAATCTGTCGATGGGGAAAGCAAAATGATCTTGTTTTGTATATATATATATATATATATATATATATATATATATATATATATATATATATATATATATATATATATATATATATTGTGTGTATATATACACTGTGTGTGTATATATATATGTATATATATATATATATATATATATATATATATATATATATATATATATTGTGTGTATATATACACTGTGTATATATATATATATATATATGTATATATATATATATATATATATATATATATATATATATATATATATATATATATATATATATATATACATACATATACATACATATACATATATATATATATATATATATATATATATATATATATATACATACATATATATATATATATATATATATATATATATATATATATATATATATATATACACATATATATATATATATATATATATATATATATATATATATATATATATATATATATATATATACATATATATATATATATATATATATATATATATATATATACATATATATATATATATATATATATATATATATATATATATATATATATATATATATATATATATATATATATATTTATATATATATATATTGTGTTTATATATATACTGTTTCGATTTGTGATAAGATTATTTTGCTCGATTTGAGAAGAAAGAAAAGCATTTTTTGCAGTGTGCAACCCAATACTGGAAAACACCCATACACACTCCTGATACACTATGGCCAATATTTGTTTACCCAATTCACCTTTAGTGCATTACTTTGGACTGTGGGGGAAACCGGAGCACCTAGAGGAAACCCAACGCGGGGAAAGCATGCAAACTCCACAATGAATATCAACTGGCCGAGCCGGGACTCGAATCAGCGACCTTTTTGCGAAGAGGCGACAGTGCTAATCACTGAGCCACCGTGCCACCCCTAAAATACCTTTATTTATTAATTATTTACTTATCAAGCTCTTAAATATATTGATTAATATTAATATTTCAGACGAACCAATGCAATTTTCACTACAATTATTAGAATCCCATGTGAGTTTGACATATCAATATTAATATCAGTACCAATATTAATGTTCATTTTTGTGATAAGGTCAAAATATCTCTACACAAATGACATACATAACTCATAAGTTAAGTGCAGAGGGACATATTATACAAATATTGTGTCCCATTATAAATTAATCTAGATCACAGGTCTCAAACTCAAATCTTTGAGGGCTGCAGCTCTGCACAATTTTGCTCCAACCCTGATCAGCTAATCCAAATAATCGAGGTGTTCAAAAGAATAATGAACATCTTCTGTAGTTAGGTCAGCTGTGTTTGATCAGGGTTGGAGCAAAACTGTGCAGAGCTGCGGCCCTCAAGGAATTGAGTTTGAGACCTATGATCTACATTAGGGTGTCCAATCTCGGCCATGGAGGGCCAGCGTCCTGCATATTTTAGTTCCAACCCCAATTAAACACACCTGAACCAGCTAATTAAGCTCTTTATAGGTATACAAAATCTTCCACGCAGGTGTGTTGAAGGAATTTGGAGCTAAGCTATGCAGGACTCCGGCCCTCCAAGACCGAGTTTGGGCACCCCTGATCTAGATAAATACTATCAGCGAGAGCATAAATATAAGTGTATAGGCATTATCAGTAATACAAATAAAAATCCATGATTTTTTAAGTGTTGGTTTGATTGCTTATACAGATTTAGGTGTTCAGACCGTTCTTTATGTGGCCTGTTAGGGTTAAATGCAGGTGCTATTAGTCAATACAAGACTTTAATCTCATCTCAAACGTTCCAAAAATTCCAGTGCTTTGCTCAGAATTATTTGCCAAGACAACATTCAAAGTTTGCCATGCCAGACTCTTTATTGACTCGCTACTGCTGATGATAATGAACTATTCAAAGCAGTCAACGGTCATATATAGGTGACATTGGTCAGTGTAGCCCCTCAATTCCCCTCAAATCTGATTAAAATGTGAAAAAAAAAAAAAGTTCTGATAAAAAAGGGGGAGGGAATTTCAAAGGGAAAGTTTTGAATTGTGGCCAAGAAACACAAACACACACACATAGGGCCTCATTTATGAAATGAACCTACAGCAAAAAAAGTGGCAGTAAATTTGTTATGATACACGATTTATTATTTCATATCATAAACTCTAGAAATGAGGGTTCTGAAATATGAATATTTAAGAGGGGTCTGGCTGCAGAGTTGCACTTGCATCTTTAGGCTTGCACTCTCAGGCTCGCACGCTCAGGCACCCACACTTCCCATGCAAGGGACGTCATTTACAAGCGACACCTGACCCTGTCACGTCATTTGAAATCAACACAAAAAAAACAAAAGTAAGTTTCCAGTTCGTTTGCGTTGCCAGTGACGACGTTGTCAAATAATTTTAAGTACTTCAGTTGTACCCCCCCCCCCCAAAAAAAATAAAAAAAATAAAAGGAGTTAGTATATTTATTCATACCAGCAAAGCTTACTTATTAATATTAACTATCAGGTCTAAATATACACACAAGGTATTATTCCAGTGTTATGAATAAAAAAAATTAATTTTACTTTTTATTTTAAATATTTCAAGGAGTTACAACTAACAGATACACAGTATGCACTTACAGCAATGATTCTTCAATGACTTGGGAAACAAGTCTTTATAACTATTCTTTACGAGTAAGCACGTCTGCGCAGGAGTGCATCTATATGAAATAAGTTGCAGCAGTGTATTGCTCATTGTATTGCTTAGTTTTTTTTTTTTTTTTTAAGTGTTCAAAGCATTTTTAAAAATATGTATCAAAATAAGAATTGTCACCAAAAATTATTCTGTTAGCTGAAACCAATTGACCAAATTAAGACAGTAAATCAACCCAGATTTGATAAAAACATTAAAAACCCACAGTACATAAGGGTTAAGTTTGAGTACAAAGCAGGATTTAACACTAAAGGGGGGATCAATTGTTTTTTTTTGTTCTCCTTTATTTAGCCAGAAGATCACATCGAGACAGTGCTGTCTCTTCTTCCAGATGGCAGGCAGCACATAAAGTTTCATATAAAAATCACAAACAATACCACAAAATTACAAAATCGCCATTCTTAAAAACATCAGCTCATAAAAAACAATTGCAGGTGTCCTTTAAGATGTTGTATAAAAGATGTTTAAAAGTACTCAGAGTCGGAAGAGTGTCAAGATTGAGCTGATTTTGCAGGTCATTCCAAGCCCTGGGAGCGTAAACGGAAAAAGCACGTTCGCCAAGATCTGATAGTACCCTTGGAACTATCAGACGAATACATGAACCAGATCTAGTGTGTTGGTTGTTGGTGTGAAATGTTAATAAATTAAAAATATAGGATGGTAATTTACCTAAAAGAGCCTTTAAAATAAATAAGTACAGATGTAATTTTCTCCTCTCATATAAAGATAACCAGTCTAAGGTTAAAAGCTAAACCAAGTTAGCTTCGGTATGTGATTGTGTCATGTTTACCAGCGAACAACCACCAGATGTCGCTGGTAAACACACACACACTTAGAACTACACTTTTCCTGGACTACAACTTCATACATGCTCTTCGCCCACACACCTGCTCACTCATCTAGCTTGATTATATTTGCACACCTGAGGACTTTCAGAGACTGATTAACACACACTATTTAAGCCACACATTCACCCCTTCAGTTTGCCGAGTCTTGTTTATCTGTAAGGTGTCTTGTTTATTACAAAGCGGTTTCCCTGTCTTGTTATCTTGTGTACCGACCGTTAGCCTTGTTAGCTTCTTTGTCTTTGCCTGCCTTTCTGACCTCTAGCCTGTATTGGACTGTGACTCTGGATTACCCTCATACATCTGTTTGCCGGTATTGACCATTGCTTGCCTGACTATTCTAATAAACCTGCATGTGGATCCTACCTTCTGTTGTCAGTGTCACTCCCCGGCGTTACAGATTGTTGGTAAAATTTGAAAACAAAAAGTGTATACATGTAAAGCAGAATGTTATGTAACAGTATGTTAGTATGGTGTTCAATTCAGCAGTTCAAACCAAGACCGTATGTTTCTCATGCTAAATATTAAAGCTTTCTATAGGTATAAGACACTAATGAGGTGAGAAGTCTTTGCTTGTTGTGATTATTTATTTAGTTCATTCATATTTATTCTTTGTGCAGCAATGTGCCTTATTATTCTACTAAAAATAAATACTGAACATGTCATATATGAACCAGTAGATGACACTGTTGCTGTTTTTATGCTTCCCTATGCACTGGCAACAAAATGGAGCACCTTTTAAAGTTGAAATAGAGCGTCTTTATTATAATGTATAACAGGTTTTGGTCCCACTTTATAGTAAGTGTCCTTAACTACTGTGTACTTGCATCAAAAAATAAATACAATGTACTTACTGTGGTCATAATGTAATTTAGAACACTTGTGGTGCTCTTGAGTTGGGATAGAGGTTGGGTTATGGACAGGTTTGGTGGTGTGGGTAGGTTTAAGGGTGGGTTAAGGTGTAAGGGATGGTAAATGGTGTATTTACAAATGTAATTACAAAAGTTAATTACAGATGTAATTACATACATGTATTGAATCAAGCATAAGTACACAGTAAATACACATATTTACACAATAAGTACATTGTAACAAACTATTAATTCCTAGGTAGGTCTATATTAGTTAAGGCCACTTAATATAAAGTGGGACCCAGGTTATTTATTATAATGTATTCTGCATCGTGTTGCAGTGCGAATCCTAGAATCCAGACTGATCTGTAACACGAGGCTGAAAACCCACAGCAAAACAATACTAAGGGCAATGCCATTTTCTTTCTTGAATTCATGGCATTTATTTGCTATCTATTATACTGTATGACAAAGAAAACACTAATAATGTCGAGCCATCAGTATTATATCAATCCCAAACAGGCTCGAATTATGTATCGGATCACTTTCTATTCACTGAGGTGGCGTTTGTCAAAACTGGCAACATTATTAATTGATGAATTCACCTTTTAAAGTTGAAATAGAGCGTCTTTATTATAATGTATAACAGGTTATGGTCCCACTTTATATTAAGTGTCCTTAACTACTATGCACTTGCATCAAAAAATAAATACAATGTACTTACTGTGGTCATAATGTAATTTAGAACACTTGTGGTGCTCTTGAGTTGGGATAGGGGTTGGGTTATGGACAGGTTTGATGGCATGGGTAGGTTTAAGGGTGGGTTAAGGTGTAAGGGATGGTAAATGGTGTATTTACAAATGTAATTACAAAAGTTAATTACAGATGTAGTTACATACATGTATTGAATCAAGCATAAGTACACAGTAAATACACATATTTACACAATAAGTACATTGTAACAAACTATCAATTCCTAGGTAGGTACATATTAGTTAAGGCCACTTAATATAAAGTGGGACCCAGGTTATTTATTATAATGTATTCTGCATCGTGTTGCAGTGAGAATCCTAGAATCCAGACTGATCTGTAACACGAGGCTGAAAACCCACAGCAAAACAATACTAAGGGCAATGCCATTTTCTCTCTTGAATTCATGCCATTTATTTGCTATCTATTATACTGTATGACAAAGAAAACACAAATAATGTCGAGCCATCAGTATTATATCAATCCCAAACAGGCTCGAATTATGTTTCGGATCACTTTCTATTCACTGAGGTGGCATTTGTCAAAACTGGCAACATTATTAATTGATGCATTTTATTAATAAAGCATTACATAATTAAAACCCATGAGTAATACAAACATCCATCCATTCAATTCAATTCAATTCAGCTTTATTTGTATAGCGCTTTTACAATGTAGATTGTGTCAAAGCAGCTTCACATAAATGGTCATAGTAACTGGAACAGTGTGGTTCAGTAACTGGAACAGTGTGGTTCAGGTTTTAGTGTTTAAGTTCAGTTCAGTTCAGTTTAGCTCTGTTCAGTGTGATTTAATCATTACTGAGAGTTCAAACACTGAAGAGCCAATTCATCGATGCGTAGCTCTACCAATCCTGAACCATGCGAGGCAGTGGCGACAGCGGAGAGGGAAAAAAAACTTCACCTGATGGGAGTGAAGAAAAAAAACCTTGAGAGAACCAGACTCAGTTGGGCACGACCATTTTAATTTCTCCGCTGGCCAAAAGTCTTGTGCAGAACTTCATTCGCCGTGGTTTATGCTGGAAGATGGCCTCAGTGAAGACTCGTCTGTCCCTGGAGCGTCGCTGGAATCAGACACATGTTCTCCACTCCCCACGACCATCAGCGCAGCAGCAGCTCAGGATATGGCCTGGTCCCGGATATGGAATCCTTGGGATCATCTTGGATCTGTGCTTGGATCTGGTCTTGGATCCAATCAGTGACTCCGCCTAATCTGAGGACCTCGGGATGAGTATCCCCAGGTGAAAATAGAGAATAAAGAGAACAATTAGCGTAGCTGCTGTTCATAGTGTATAAGCAAGATGCAGAAGCCAGTGTGGAACCCGCTAGGTGATGCATTGAGTGTATGCTTTACTAAACAGATAGGTCTTTAATCTAGTTTTGAACTGGGAGAGTGTGTCTGAGCCTCGGACGTTATCAGGAAGGCTATTCCAGAGTGTAGGAGCCATGAAAGAGAAGGCTCGACCTCCTTTACTTGATTTTGCTATTCTAGGTACTACCAGAAGCCCTGAATTTTGAGATCTTAAAGAGCGAGTTTTTTCGTAGCGAGACAGATCCAATTCAAGCATGCAATCAATTCCATCAATCCATCAATTCAAGCATGCAAAACATCTATATTAATCAGAGTTTTTGATGAAAACAAACCAACAAAAAATCTAACGAACATAATTTTGTAAAATATCCAGTTTTTGGTTAATTATCATTCTCTTTGGTATTCTGTCCAGCGAAATGCAGTTTATTGACCTGACAGGAGCGTGGCGTTTGATGGCTCAGCACTTGTTGTTTACCATTTCTTTAAAAACTGGCAAGTGCTCCAGGATTTGGCCTGTCACCAGCTTTAAACTCATTCTCCTCCTTTACCAGAAGCGTACGGCCGCAGACTGTGTTCGAGTGCTGTTTACACCCACATATTTCGAGGATAACAAGCTTAGCATGTTTGCTAAACAAATCATCCTTTGGATTATCCTTAATTTAATAATAAATAAATAAAAAACTATGTGCTTTAAAAGTGTTGATACAGATAAGTGCTAATAATGCACATACAGGACAGTATCTCTTAGAGGTTTCCTAGAAATATATATGACTAACATTCAGGGCCATGTGGAATCTTTTTAACTTTGCATGAAACAAAAAGCAAGATTGTCATTTTGGCCATATTGTGATGTACATCAGATTGAAATGCTCCTAAAATGTGAAAAAAATAGTTGAGTGGTGCATTATTTTATCTACTGGAAACCGGTTGGATAGTTGGAAGATGGGTGTTGCTGACAAGATGTCAACCCAAGCTCATTCTGGAAATGTAGCCCCGCGGACGTTTCTGGAGACCGCGATTTACGTGGCCGGAGGTACGTAAGGCCGCGTTTAGTTTTTTTCAAGCGAACGCTGCGGGGCGCCCCTCCTCTTCGCACTCGCCGGCCGACGGCTCGCCTCCGAGTGGAGGGCTTTCCCGATGCAACCAGTTTGTCCACTTAGCTCACAGCGTTGTGTCGGCGGAGCGGAGGCCCCGGAGGAGAAGGAGCCGGCCGTGGGGATGACGACCGGAATTGAGTCCAGGGAACAGCGGTTCCGGAAATCAGGTAAGACGAAAAACGGAATCCAAAAAATAAGGGCGAGAACGTGACGGGATCCGAAAACGCGGTCAAAATCGAAGACGAGGGCTTTTGCTTTTTTTTTTTCTTTTGCGAACCGTCGCTCGTGTTTAGGGAAGGAGGAGGAGGAAGAGGAGGGCGGCCGAGTCGGCCGATCCGGTGGCTTTTCGCGCGAGAACGGCGCGTGCTCCTGAGAGGCGCCCGAGACGTGAAAAAGCACGCACAGCGGCCTCTCGCGGATCCGTGAAAACAAAAACCGCTCGAATACGTACCTCCCGGGATGTAAATCGCGGTCCGCAGAAACGTCCGCTGGGCTACGTTTCCACAATGAGCCCGGGTTGCAACATGTAGAAAGATTGGTAAAAGCAGAAATGAGACATACGTTGATATCTTTGCCCTAACCCTGCTGAAAGATCCAACTTAAACCAGCCTAAGCTGGTTGGCTAGTTTTAGTTGGTTGACCAGTCTGGTTTTAGAGAGGTTTTGGCCATTTCCAGGTTGGTCTTAGCTGGTCAGGCTGAAAAATGACCATAATAAAACCAGTTTGGCCAGCCTGGTTTAAGCTGGACACAGCTGATTTTGGCTGGGCTCCCAGCCTGGTTAGGCTGGTATAGCTGGTTTTAGCTGGTCATCTCCCAGCCTGACCAGCTAAGACTAGGCTGGAAATAGCTGAAAACCAGCCTGGAAATGGCCAAAACCACTCTACAACCAGGCTGGTCGACCAGCCAACAAGCCTATGCTGGTTTAAGCTGTATTTTTCAGCAGGGAAATGACTAATAGCCACGCCCTAAGTCTAATAGCTCCACCCTAAAGGCATTCCATGTGACCAGAAGTGAAAAAAAAGTTGATTCGATGGGAAAAGAAGGGTTATGGGATTTGATGAAAGACTATAAAGACTTCTTTTTTGTTTAATAAGAACATGAACAGATACATTTTTGCTAATGAGTATATAAATAAGAAGAGTACATTTTGATTTCCTGACGACTTTAAAACAAAGCAAGTTCAGTGCTTATGAGGACCACTGTTGTAGGCACTCACATTATCGTGTAACATTTTAATTTGGTGGCTAATTCAGTTTAGTTTGAATGATCTCATTTGTACATTTTAGTCTGATTTGCTCATTATAATTTTCATTAAGTTAGTCTGTTTTACCTTATCCTGGGCTCTCCATAATTCTGGACCAGGCTGTATCCTGAGCAGATGCTGTGGTGGTCAGGGAGGAGTTTTGATCATTGAACCTGCATGCCGGCATGAACCCTCGCTGGCATACCTGCCAACATTTGTCTCTGGTTGGGGTGGTGGTTGGGGTGGTGGTGGTCCTGTTGGGGAATTCATTGTGTCCTGATGAATTTCTGATAAATGTATTACTCTCATTTATATGCTTATTTGAGTGATTTCAGTATTATTATGTGTTATATTATTACCCATACCTGTGGCATTATTATCAGGTATGTGTGCTTTGGGGAATAAAAAAGTCATTCTGTGCAAATGCAGTCAGAGATGAGAAGATAAATTAGAGGAGCAGCATTAATGTCTCAATGAGGGTAGATTTATGGAAGCAAGGGGGGGGGCAGTTGGGTGTCGCAAACTGAAGATGTTAAATGTTAATATTTTGCACACGTTTACATAAAATGCAAACAACCATTCAGTGCACCTGATTAGCCTTGCAGGGATATCCAACATGGACTATCTGCAGTCTTGTTTAGCTGTGGCAGTGGTAAAGCATTGATTGCAGGAGGATTAAAACCATAATATTAATACATGAGTAAAAGACTTATTGCAAAAACCTGATTACAGAATAAAGGTTTACATTAAAAGCATAAGTCTTAAGCAAGGAGCTTATAGGAGCTTGACCATGTTTCTGTCCATTTCTGAGGGCATTCCTTTCGTGTCGTAAGTACTTTGGAATCGTATTACACAATGACCATCCAGTCTTTTTTTCTGGGTAGAGGTTGATGCTGTTTGGTTTGTTGGATAAAGCCCAAAAAAAAAAATAAAATAAAATATGTGCCTGATCTGCCACATTCGTAAGAGTGCCATTAGCTATTTTCCATCCAAAACTGCGAATGAACTTTATGCGCAAAACTGGATTATCGCATAAAAGTTGTGCGAATGAAGCAGCGTTTCCATCCAACGAGTCAAAGCGAACAAAATCGTCACTTCCTGATTAACTGGCGCCAAATATCAGCAGTAAAAACTGCCTTTGCTGCAGTAGGAGAAGCTGCATCAATCTTTTCTAAATGAATGCGCCTCAGAAGACAATCCTGACATGCAGTGAGCGCGCAGTGTCGTTTGAATGTGTCAGACGCCGAGCACAGGCGCTCTCGATTCTGGAGGTCATTAATAATATAATAACATTAATACTGAAACGGTAAGGCGTTTAATAATGTCCAAAACAACATTTCACATGTTTTATAATGTGCTCAGCCTGACGTTTTGTCCATTCACACACATTTTAAGCATCACATGATCTCTTTTAACAAAATCACATGACCTTTTTTAATGCGCATGCTGGAGTTTGTGCGGTAAAAGTGTTTCCATCGCAGTTTATGCGCATCTTTTCTTATCGAATAAAAAGTTTATCCTACCCAGTTAGGCACATAAGTTTTTTATGCGCATTTTCAAAATGTATGCGCATCATGTCGTTTCCATCAACTGGTTTTTCAAAATGCGCATAAAATAGGTGGATTTAAACATAGCTAATGAACTGTTGAATAAATGCAGTATCACATCTGTAGCAGTGCAATATGGCTCTATATCAGGACAGCAACTTATTTGATATTTTTAGGCCATACAAATATGTCCATGTGCAATATGCAAAAGTGTTAGGTTGCAAATAAAAATTCACGTGGTACACTGTAGTGTTCATCCATTCATGCATTGATCCATCCTTTTATTCGTTCAACCTGGACCTGAGGAAATACAACAAAGGCATTCAGCAAAACAACAGTCCTGGAACGTTTCAAGTTTTCGATGATTTTTCTTTACCTGCTCCAAGAACTATTGATTTTTGGTTCTTTAAATGAAACACTGTGAGCATTTCCCGAAAGAAACATGACTTATTTACACGGGCACAGTCAGATATGGGAAAGTGTTAGATTGTGTGGAATGAACAATGGTTTCATAAGATTTTCCCAGAACATAGATAAATCAAAGGCAAAGCATGTGACTCAATCCAGAATTATTGGTACATTTTAAGCACTTTAGATTCATTTTCAATTACGTGCTATGATAAACAACAAATGTATAATTTACAGTAAACTGAAAAAGTTAATGTAAAACAATGCTATTCAATGGGGAGAATTTGATTACTAATTGTTATTGTTCAACATTTTAAACCACTAACAGAGTTGACAGTGACAGAGTGGACATATTCCACCATTTTGTGCTTTAGCTCAAGATGCTAACCTCAATCCAGATGGCATGTTTAAAACTAAATTTTCTGTATTTTATTTATATTAAAAAGCCATGATTAAAGAGTTAAAATATAATTAATCTACTATTGGTATGTATAATAATTATTAATGTATTTGCTTGTTAATTTGTGACGTATCGGTGACGTATGGAATAATGTTTCTGGGTCCCAGTCGCAACTTATTTTAATTGAGAAAATATTTGTTTATGAACACTTTTAAGTCATTTCACACATTAAAGTGTATTTGATATAAAATCATAGTAAAACCTGGACTTGCTGCATCACAAATACCAAAATTTTAACATTTTATAAAAAAAAAAATGTATTACTTTCTGGCCATTGGATATTAGGCATATATATATATATATATATATACAGTTGAAGTGAGAATTATTAGCCCCCCTGAATTATTAGCCCCATGTTGTTTTGTTCCCTAATTTCTGTTTAACGGAGAGAAGATTTTTTTCCACACATTTCTAAATATAATAGTTTTAATAACTGATTTATTTTTCTTTGTCATGATGACAGTAAATAATATTTGACTATATTTTTCAAGACAATTCTATACAGCTTAAAGTGACATTTAAAGGCTTAACTAAGTTAATTGGGTTAACTAGGCAGGTTAATTAGGCAAGATATTGTATAATGATGGTTTGTTCTGTAGACTATCTATGAATGCCTCTGGGAGAGATTGTCATTTCGAGTTTACCGTAACCTTTTGTTTTTTTTGTTTTGTTGCTAAGCTAGAAAAGAAGCCAACTGAAATTAAATGATTCAATTAAATGCTGTAAATGAATCAGATCTCTAAAATTCAAACGGTCACTTGACAGATAGAGGACAACGCACTAGATCATGCAAGCAAATCAAGGTAAAGGCAGGGGCAGCTTGACTAGTGTATTTAGCATTGAACTCCAGTGTGTTATAAATGAGATTGTTCATCTTTTTGCTGTGATAAGTTCATTATAAAATGTTGAAAACGATTTAAAGCTAGTAATTTTTGAAATAATACAAAATAAATTACAAAATTACCAATGGCAAATCTAATATATATGGTTTGGTCAGCCCACAGCCTTCAATCAAGTTTGCTTTTTGGCCCTTCATAGAAAATACGTTTGGGCACCGCTGCTATAGGATTTTTTAATTAATTGAACAATACCTGATTAATAAAAGGACTAAAGCCGCCTTTCCACTGCACACGACAAGCGACAGACCGGAAGTCATTCATTTCCAATGGAGAGCAGTCCGGGAGCTGCGTTGAGTTCCGATTATCTCCGTATGCGGAAAATTCGGATCCGAATTGAGCTGCGGATCCGTTGAAATATTTGAACTCCTGCGACTAGACCGTATGCAACATGCCGACCGGATATGATTTATTCCAATGTTGTCCAAGCAGGTCCGTGCGTGCGAGATGAGAAATAGGAGTTTATTTGGTTATTTTTTTTAATTATAAAAAGTCTATATATATATATATAAAAAAAAACTTTTCTGTTCATAAATGTAAGTAAGAAAGTAATAAAAATATATATTTTTAATGTTGTCTCTACATTCCCTCCAATATTTTAGCGGTCTATGAGTTTCTAGTATTCATTCATCCATTAAACTATGTAAACGCACAGAGAATAAAGGCTATTGCTTTTGCAGTCCTTTATTTCAGACACCGTTGAGAATCAGCTTCTCCCCCGTGGTGCACGACAACACTAAAAATACTGTGAGGCTGCCACCAGGGGGCGTATTCCGACAGTCGTGTCCAAATGTCGTGTGCAGTGGAAAGGCGGCTTAAGCCGGAAAGAAAATGAATTTCTAATGTAATGGGCGTGGCTAACATACTTAACCACGCCCCTCGAATAGTCAGTTTTGACAACAAACAGAAGTGGTGATGAGGATGAGTTTGTTTGTAAAAACTCTCCCCAAACCTTTTTCCTGATCTTCCTGAATAAAATGCCTACTTTACTACATCCAATCAGCTCGCAGTAGACAAACAAACCACGCCCACTGTTTTCTCATTTAATATTCTGTTTCTCTAGGAACTCTCACAATATGAAAAAAATATGGTCACTGCTTCCGGTTCATGTGGACTTTAGGTTGAATCAACTTGTCCACATTTGCCGGCTTTCCCAACACAATCTCACGGCAATTCGTAACTTTTTGATGTAGTGGCTAATTCGTATGAATTCGTACGATCTAATTCGTACAATTTAGTCCGATTTGCTCATCCCCTAATGACGGTTGGGTTTAGGGGTGGGGTTAGGTGCCATGCCTCCTTTTTAAAATCGTACCATTTCGTTCGACTGAACTCGTACGAATTCGTACAAATTAGCCACTAAACTGGCAAAACGTAAAATACTTACGTTTTCTCGTGAGATCAGGCCGGCTTTCCTATAGTAATGTCACTAATCGCTTTTAACAGTGTAGAAGCGAACTAGTGTCATGACAAGCTTCTGAATGAGCCTCTCACACAAGCATCTTGGGATCTCAGGAAAACACTCGGCTCTTGCTCATTAAATGCTCATTTGCCTCTCATCTCGATACTTGCATATAAAGCGCTTCCAGCAACATCTCTTTTGTTTTTGTTTTTTCTCCTTCTTCTGCTGTCTTGCTTTTCATTAGTGCTGTATGTGTTATTCATAAGAGTCGCAGTTCATGTTCTACACATCTGCGTGCTTCTAATCAGGAACATATTCACCAATTCTGCCCAACACATGTTCTGGATTCAGCTTTAATGGCGACTAATGGCTATTCAGGGAAAACCCTATCAGCTTTAATAGCCTTTAATGTATATGTGCATGTGTTCGTTGTGTTCAATCCCTATTTTGAAGTCCTTCTGTTTGAGGATTTTCTGCTTTTATTTATGTGTTCAGTAAAACATCTTACGCATTTTTTTCTGGCTCAAATGAAGAGGGATACTGTAAAGCTTTTCTAATAGTTTTGGCACATTATGATATAAATTATATAAGATATAAATGATTTATAAGCAAGGTTTTAAGGTCAGTTATGCAACTTTATAGTGTCCTGAATATCTATCGCATAGAAGTACATACTTTTTTATACATAACTGCACTTTATTGAACATGCACACATGGACATCACCTATATACTATATAACTACAGGTTAACTCTGTTTACATACACTACCTGACAAAAGTCTTGTCAGCGATCCCAGTTGTAAGAGCAACAAATAATAACTTGACTTTTTATCATTTGGAAAAGTGGCAGAAGGTCGATTTTTCATCTGTTGAAGTGCATCACAAATACTGCAGAAGACCTACTGGAACCCGCATGAAGCCAAGATTCTCACAGAAATCAGTCAAGTTTGGTGAAGGAAAAATCATGGTTTGGGGTTACATTCAGTATGGGGGCGTTGAGAGATCTGCAGAGTGGATGGCAACATCAACAGCCTGAGCTATCAAGACATTTGTGCTGCCCATTACATTACCAACCACAGGAGAGGTCAAGGGGCTACAGGATTGGCCAGCCCAGTCATCAAACATGAACATTATTGAGCATGACTGGAGTAAGAAGAAGGAGGAAGCTTTGAAGATAATTCCAAAGAATCTTGATGAACTCTGGGAGTCCTGCATGAACGCTTTCTTTGCCATTCCAGATGACTTTATTAATAAGTGATTTGAGTCATGTCAGAGATGTATGGATGCAGTCCTCCAAGCTCATGATGGAGTCAGACACAATATTCATTCTGTTTTCACTGCAGCAGGACTTTATATTCTATACTCGGCATTATTTCTGTTAAGTGACAAGACTTTAGTCTTAGCAAAGTCAGACCTTACTGTTCTAATTCAATAATTAAAAATCGAGACATGATCATATTTTATTTTGGTAAGATAAGCGTAATCTAGAGGCCTTTGCCTTTCATATAAGCCACTTCTGATACCAAATAATCAACTAGAAGTCAGGTTATTATTGGCTGTTCCTTAAACATAGATAGGTAGTGTATAATAACTTTAACTTTAATTAATTAACTAGTAATTATTAGCTTTTAACAGTTAAAGTAATGGTAACTAATAACCTTAACTTTACAGAATTTGATGAGTAACGTGTGTAAAGCAAGTAAAAATAATTCTAAATACATTGAATTGAATTGAAATGTATTTATTTGTTTTTGGATTTCTTATTGTGTGAGCTGTATAAGGCTGTTTTTAGGATCAGTTGTTTTTCTCACTGTACAAGAAATTAATAAATAAAAATAGCCCCAAACACTGAGAATAAAAAAATAAAAACACATTCTTCAGGGCACGAAAACATCAACAAGTCTGTTTTTGCTGAAGGCACCTGTGATGTTCAACACCCGTACCTGTAAAAGTGTGCATATAGTGTATAGTAAGAATGTACTTTTTTTCTCTCTTATTTTCCAATACAGCCCTGAAAATAAAACTGCTTATTTAGCAGTTACTTCGTTTCCAAGGTTAATGTTCATGTGTGATGTATTTTACACACTACTGATAATGTGTCTTAAAAAATGTAAATATAACTTTTAGGATTTAGATTTAAATTGATGTGCAAATCTGTTATAAATTTTTTTATAAAAAGATAAAAAGAAAAATAAAAAATTAATAAAAAGTAAAAATTAATAAAAAGTCTATATAAAACATTGCAAAATCTATAGAACTGATTTAAAACTTAATATTACTACTACTAATAATAATAATAGTAAATTATGTGATCTACATTTATTTAAATAGTTTTTGTCTTATAGGCCAGCACCAGCTTGGAAAGCCTAATGCTGTGTTCACACCAGAACGTGCGGATAAATCGCGATATTCGCGCGTAAATAGCTGCGTGAACATTTGAGTTTAGTCGCTTCAAACCCCGCTTCATTTGCGTGTCAAATTCACATCAGAACAGACCCGGATTCGCGTTATGGGCAGGGCTTCTGTCTGCCCGAAAACTCTAGCTTCATAGCTAAATGGCTAACATGGATTTTATAGAAAATATTGTGTTTATGTGCTTTATGAAGACTGAAAAACAGCGTCGATACGTTTAGGGTCGTGTCCGAGTCCACTACATTCTTTCAGAGGTGCATCCAGCTCTGTGAGCTCATAAACTCCTCCAGAAACTGAACCTGGATGATGGAGGCTTTCAGCGGTGCTTCTGACTGAGCCAAGCCCAGTTTGATGAACTGTTGTCGGTGAAGGGTGGAGGATTTCCCTCGGAACACCGACAACAGGTTCTACGTCACAATCACGCCCCCACAAGAGCAAGCTTCTGATTGGTTAACGCGGCGCGAATGTACGCTGAAATTCAGATTTTCGAAATCGAGAGATTCGCGCGAAACGCTCGTTAAGGGCGTCAAACGCGCAAAATGCTCAATTCACTCCGCACCATTCCCGCAATTTGCGTCATTTGCGCCGCGCCATTCGTGCGTATCGCGCCACAGGATGTCTATTCGCTCGTTTGCATTGACTTAACATGTAAATCACTCTCGCTTGACGCGCGTGCCACGTGCATAATGCTGCATTCACACTAGACACAGAAGAAACGTCAAGCGTGAGTAATTTACATAAGTCAATACAAAGAGTGAAAAGAGATCCTGTGGCGTGAATGACGAGATTCGCAAGAATGAAGCGGCGCAAGTTGACTGTGTAGCGCAATTGACACACTTCACGCGTGTATCACATTTTTCTTTCAAATCGATCGAGTTGGAAAATCTGAACTACAGCAGACGTTTGTGCCGCGTTAACCAGCCAGGAGCTTTTTCTTGGAGGGGAGTGATTATGACGTAACACCTGTTTGTTGAGGGAAATCCTCCTGCCGACACCAGACAACAGTTCATCAAACTGGGCTCAGCTCATTCGGAAGCACCGCTGAAAGCCTCCTTCATCTAGTTTCTGGAGAAGTTTATGAGCTCACAGAGCTCGGTGCACGTTAAAGGACAAATGTAACTGGGGGCCTAAGTCTTTTGTACAGTATATCCCTTAAAGAGTTTGTTAACATGATGCACTGGAGAATGTCCATATTTGTTATCCAACCTTATTTGTTATCCAACCTTTCCTAAACCTTAAGGAAAGAAACAATAATTTGAAAAATATTATATGTCATGCTGTGTAGCGACAGCTGAATTATTATTTTTTTTTGTTAAATTTTAACAGTAAGCCATTATGTAATTGTGTAGGGTTCGGGTTGATGTCAGGTGTGCTGGAACGAATTTACAACAACAGACCATACTTTTATACTGTGATCATATAGTCCAGCTTCTTGTCTTCAGTTCAGTACTTTCAACCCTCTAATACTTGAATTATTAAACCAGAAAGAGGGGGAAAAAAATCATAACTTTTTTTATTTTTCATTGATCTGGGAAGAAGAAACCTGCAGTTGCAATGGAAGAAGGAGATCATTCAAGTGTCCAAAACACGTCATGAGAACACTGTTTGATGTTAACTTAAAAAAAAAAAAAACATTAAGATAAATACAGGTTGCTGTCCTGATCAAACATATTAATAACTATAAATATGTGATCCTGGATCACAAAACCAGACTTGCATGAAGTTTAACATAAACTGTTAGTAACCTTTAGATTTTTTTGTAGCACTGACTCCAGCAGCAGTCCACTCTTTGTAAATCTCCTCCACATTTTGGAATGGATTTTGTTTCACGATACTCTCCACGGTGCAGTCATATCTATTGCCAGTACACATTTTTTCTACCACATCTTTTTCTATTATTCCCATCTCTATTAATGTGTTTGGATACAGAACTCTGTGAACAGCCATTTTTTTCTTGTAATGAACTTTGGTTGCGTCCGAAACCGCCTACTACTCAGTAGGTACTGCATTTGAATTTAAACGTACTACTCGGCCTTTAGAAAAGTATGTTCTATACAGTATAAATGTGAAAAGTATGAATGGAATTCGGACGTACTACATCCGCCATTTTGTCATGGTCACGTGACCTACCTGCATCAATTGCATCGCTTTACTCCCATTCATGAATTCGCTCATGGGGCATCATGGGATAGCGCAGCATGCATGGGATGCACACTCTAGAATCTCGCCGGAAGTAGTAAGTCATCCGGGTACTTCTCGCATACAGATTTTTGAATTCTATGAATTCGGACATACTACTCGGCTCGCCTACCGATTTTAGCGTACTGTATAGTATGGAAGTATGCGGTTTCGGACGCAGCCTTTGTATCTTGCCCTTCTTGTGCAAGGTGTCAATGGTAAACCCTGCAAACTCCACACAGAAATGCCACCTAGCATTTCTTCCTAGACTCAAACCAGTGACCTTCTTGCTATGAGACGACAGTGCTGTGAGACAACCATGTTGCTTTTTTATATAAAAACATGATTTTTAAACTCCTAAAGCCTAGCCTTACCCTCATTGGAAGATGTGCAAATCCTACTAATTTTGAGATCGTACAAATTTAGATGAATTAGCCACTAAATCCAAAAGTTACAAACAGCTGTGAGATGGTGTTGGAGAACCTGAAGCACGCACACACATACGGCACACAGTAATGAGCCAGAAATAACGATTTTATGGTCTGAATGTGGTATCTCATCCTGAATGGTTAAAATGGCTTACAGTATGAGGTTTTGTCTTCTATAATGAACAGCGTGTAGCTAAAGGTCAAGGCACCGGTGGGAATGAGGAGAAATTAGGCATGCGGTGAACTTTCTGAGGATTTGACGAACACATTTGCATTGTTGTGATGGGAAACTACTGATAAATGACTTGCCTATGACAGGTGATTAATTACAGAGCCATTGTTAGGTGACGAGCGCTGACATTTGCCACCGGTTATGGAACAGTGGTCAGTGACTCTGTGTGTGTGTGGTCTTGGTATTCATCACATTGTGGGAACCAAATGTTCCCATAAGTACTGTGATACCAATCATTTCTGACCTTGTGAGGATATTTTTTGGTCCCCATGAATACAAAGTCTCATAAATTCCAAAGAAACACAAAAAAATGTTGCTTCTTGTTCAAACAACTTATTTAATTAGTCCAGAAACAACTCAATTCTTCAGATTTTTTGAGGGGAAAACTTAATTGTTTTATGTTTAATCCACTTACATTGTTAACTTAATTGATTTGTTTTCGGACAAAAATAATGAATTGTGTGAAAGCCTGCATTTTATTTTTATTTTTTACAGTAAAGAAGTGTTTTCAAAATGAAAAACAGCAGATTGTTTCCTCTGAGGAGTGGGTTTATGGGGGAAAGGATAGAAAACATACAACTCTAAATCAGAAAAAAAATGGGACAGTATGAAAAATGCAAATAAAAAGAGTATTAGTGACTTCTAAATTTACTTTGACTTGTATTTCATTGCAGACAATACAACAAACATTATTAATTGTGTCCCTTTTGATTTCTATTGTTTTGTTGTGTAATCCAATTTTGTTTTTTGGAACACATTTTTAAAAAAAGTTGTAACAGTAAAGCATTTGCCACTTTGTAATGTTGCCATTGCTTTTCACAACATTTAAAAGACGTTTAGGGACTGACGACACCAAGTGATTCGGTTGTAATTTTGTCACATTCTGTCACAATAATAAAGATTCAGGGAAAGATCCAAATGCAAGTGAAGAGTTTACTTGACACAGTCAAAAATAAACCAACAGGGTAGATGTGTGAGCAAAGGACAACGGGGAACACAGGGCAGGAAACAGGCAGACGAAGGGGATCCAGCAGGTACTTCTCACAGTGCTGAGCACAGACAGACACACATGAGCAAACACAACGAACTGACAAGGAAACATAGAAGCATTGCCCAGATATAGGCATGAAAATTAGCGTCAGCTGGCGAGCTGATTAAAACAGCTGAGTACCGTCATAGCACGTGACCATAACAAATACACGTGGACAACCAAAACAAAACAAACCCGCGTGACCAAACATGCACAAACCTGCAACCGTGACACATTCTTCTTGCAACCAAGTCTTTAAGTGGGCAACAGTACAGGGTCTTCATTGTTGCATTTTGTTCTTTAAAATGCGCCACATATTCTCTATTGGAGACAGGTCAGGACTGCCGGCAGGCCAGTCAACTATCTGCATCCTCCTCCTCTGCAGCCAGGAGTAATGTGTGCAGAATGTGGTTTTGCACTGTGCTGTTGAAATGTGCATGGGTGTTCCCAGCCTGATCTCACGAGGAAACGTAAGTATTTTACGTTTTGTCAGCTTAGTAGCTAATTCGTACGAGTTCAGTCATACGAAAATGTACGATTTTAAAAAGGAGGCGTGGCACCTAACCACACCCCTAACCCCAACTGTCATTGGGTAATGACCAAATCGTACTAGTTTGTATGAATTAGATCATACGAATTCATACAAATTAGCCACTAAATCAAAAAGTTACGAATTGCCGTGTGATTGTGTTGGTGTCCCTAGAAAAGAAGTCAGCATATTGTGCTCCAAAATTTTTATGCAGAACATTTAGTGTTATTGCACCCACTCTTTGGAACTACCACGTTCACCCTGTTTAGTTAATAATATCTCAGAATTCAAATATTTACTTATTTTCTGAATGCAAAACTTCTGATTTGATAAACTGACCATGTTGTTTAATCCACCTGTACTCTGCGTAAGGTCTTTTTTTGTGTTTTTTCAGTTTGTTCTATCGACTTCCATACTCAGACTCAGCTTTTTATCCTGTTTAGGGAAACTAAAATAGCAGCAAGGTGCCGTAACACAGGCGAAGTTCCGTGTACACATTAACAAAACATTACCCTACAACATACAATACATCATTTTGTAGGTGCATCTCCCTCCCTGCTGGACTCATTTAATGACCTAATGGCCACCATTATAAAATAATTTCTAACTCTATTTGTCCTGCAAATAGGAACTCTAAAACGATGTCCTGATGGCAACAGCTAAAACACAGAGTACCACGGGAGGTCCGGGGTGCATAGAATACCCTGAGCTCTCTTTAAAACACCAGTATGGTAAATTACCGTTGGACCAGTTTGGTTAAAACCAATGATCTTGCCTGGCAACTTCACCAGGCTACTCAACCTGTTCTTGTTTGACACTCAGGGTGCTTTCACACCTGTGAATCGATTCAGTTGTTCCGAAACAGAGATTAAAATTGTTACATTGTTGCTCTTTGCTCTTGGAGCGGTTCACTTTCACACTGCAAAGTTTCTAATCGGACCAAAAGAGCTAAAACAAGTCACGTGCGAGTAAACTCTCCTCACATTGGTCAGAGTGTCAGGGTTTTGGGGGTTTGTTTTGCAGCGTCCCGCTCAGCTGTCAGGAGAGGTGTTGGTTTGGTGGTGATTGACAGGGTGCGCGCGCGTGACGTGTCTGAGGAGAGATGCGGTGGGGAGGGGTGAGAAGGGTGCGCGACGATGCCTATTTGAGGACTGGGAGAGAGACGCGAGATTACCGGGAGATCATCACTCGTTTGCGGGCATCCGGAGACTCGCGAAACTTCCCGCCCTACTCATAATTCTCTCTTCATATAGCCGTAAGCCTATTACATATCCATAAAACACTGTGATATAACCGCGCTCGGATCGGATCGCTTTCTCACTGCAATCGAACCGCTCCAGGGTTCGTTTCAATCGAGCCGAGACCACCTCATTCAAGCGATCTCGGAGCGATTACTTTGGCGCGGAACAGAGCGCGATTGCCCTGTTCACATATGCCAATCGAACCGCGCTAACTGGGCAAACGAGATACGTTCCGAAACAAAAGTGCAGGTGTGAAAGCACCCTCAGATTACCATACCAAGCTACAATGCAGAAAGATAAAAACAGATTTAATAAATTGTTTATAAAACAATGCCATCAGAGAGGTACAAACCTGAAACGATCTAAGTGTCTTCCTGTATGTTTGTGAACCTATTGTTGTCTCTACTTGTTTACTGTTTCTTTCAGTGTCTGCTTATACTATTTATTTTTGTTACATTCTTTGTAAAGGGTCGTTGAGCTCTGGAAGGGTGGTCTATAAATACAATTTATTATTATTATTAGACATGCAAGTTACCTTTACCAAAAACACTGACACAACCCAATACAATGGCAGACCCTGGCTTTTGGACTAGTTGCTGGTAATAGTCTGGATGGCCCTTTTCTTTTTTGGTCCGGAGCACACAATGTTCTTTTCTCCCAAAAATACCTGAAATATTGATCCATCAGACCACAGTACACATTTCCACTGTGTGACGGTCCATCCCAGATGCCTCTAAACTCAGAGAAGTTGAAGGCACTTCTAGACACTGTTAACATAGGACTTCCTTTTGGCACTACTGGCATCTGTGGATGTAACTATGTATTGTGGTACTTGACAAAGGATTGCCAAAATAATCAATGTGGTGATATCGCTTAGAAATGAATGAGAGTTCTTGATGCAGTGCCACCTGAAGGATCGGAGATCATGGTTGTTTAGCCTAGGCTTGCGCCCTTAGTCCTCTACGCACTGAAATTCATCTATATTCCTTGAATCTTTTAATGATGCACTAATTAGTTTTAATTATGCACTGTTGAAGGTGAAATATACAAATGTCTTCCTATTTTTCTTGTAAATATCCTATTTTGTCTTCTAAAACAATGTTTTAAACAATTCAATACTTTTTCTCCTGTATTTGTCGGCAAACTTGCGATCCTTGGCCTATCTTTGCTCCTAAGGGACTAGACCTTTTTTTGATGTTGCTTTTGTACCAGATTATGATTACAATCATCTGTTGACATCACCTGTTTCAAATCACATAATTATTTAATCAATTTATCTGATTACTAGTCCTAAACTGCCCTAAAAATAAAATCAAAAATGATAAAAAGTGACGAGAAACACATTCATAAATGTTTGTTGTATTGTCTGCGATGAAATCCAAGTCAGAGTAAATTCAAAAATAACTACTTTCTTTTAGTTTTCATACTGTCCTAACTTTTTCTGATTTGGGCTTGTAGTCTGCAGTATATGTCTATGCGAGTCTCCATAAAAACCAAACATGTGTTTGTATGTGTGTGTGCGCAAGAGATAGAAATAGCTTTTGCAGTCTGCGAAATATAATTTGATTGAACAGAACAGAAAAGGCTGCGTTGGGTCCAGGGCTCCGCTGAAGTCTGTAATGGAAAATTTCTCCATCTGTGCGTTTTAAGCAAATGATGTAGGGCATTAATTTGTATGATTCACCTGCTTCAGCACTGACAAACATCATTCATCAATGTATGATACCATTACACAACATCATGCACTCAGTAACATCAAAAACATCCACTAAAAAGGTGCTACTTAAGAAAAGGGGTGCACTAATAAGCACTATGCTTATCAAATGCACAGATATTATATAGTTAATCAAGTCAAGTCGAGTGAAACACAGGGTGTAAACCTATACATAACTAACACACTAGAAAGGTAATCTAACTATACTAAATATACAGTATATATATATATATATATATATATATATATATATATATATATATATATATATATATATATATATATATATATATATATACATACATATATATATATATATATACATACATATATATATATATATATATATATATATATATATATATATATATATATATATATATATATATACATACATATATATATATATATATATATATATATACATACATATATATATATATATATATATATATATATATATATATATATATATATATATACATATATATATATATATATATATATATATATATATATATATACATATATATATATATATATATATATATATATATATATATATATATATATATATATATATAAATATATAAAATACTTAACTGCAGTATACTCATAACCAAAGACAGACCATGCAAGTAATTTTACATTAGACATAACAATACTGTGCAAGATATTGTGCAAAAGAGGTATTTAAGGATGAAGAAAACAAGAAGTGGAACATGATTTGTAGTACATTCGCAGGTAAACATTATTTTCCTTAATGAGTCCTTGAAAGATGGAGTTTATGTAAAATATCTGGCGCATAAGGAGAGAAGAGTGTTTCTACAGGTGGTTTGTCAAGCCCACTCACCTTTTCTTTCCCCCTAGAAATATTGGGGACAATAAAGTCATCTGGAATTGCAAAGAAAGCGTCCTTGCAGGACTCCCATCAAGAATCTTTGAATTCATCTTCAATGTCTCCACCTTCATTTTACCCCAGACATTCTCAATAATGTTCATGTCTGATGACTGGGCTGGCCAATCTTGGAGCACCTTGACCTTCTTTGCTTTCAGGAACTTTGATGTGGAGGCTAAAGTATGAGAAGAAGCCCTATCCTGCTGAAGAATATTCCCTCTCCTATGCTTTGTAATGTAATGGGCGGCACAAATGTCTTGATACCTCAGGCTGTTGATGTTGTCATCTACTCTGCAGATCTCTTGAACGCCCCAATACTGAATTAAACCCCAAACCATGACTTTTTCTTCACCAAGCTTGACTGATTTCTGTGAGAATCTTGGCTCCAGGCGGGTTCCAATAGATCTTCTGCAGTATTTGTGATGATTGGGATGCAGTTCATCTGAAATATTGATCTTCTGACACTTTTCCAAATGATCGACTAGATGTCAAGTTAATATTTATTACTTTTACAACCAGGATTGATGACAAGACCTTTGTCAGGTTGTGTAATACATAGCTATTTTTATATTAAGGATCATCTATTAAGAGTCATATGATAAACTATAGCATTTAGCAGTGGATGCAAACCTTGTTTGACACACCAATCTTGTTGTGATCTTCAGCACGATCAGTGTGCAGAGAGTGCACTGATCCAGATCTCAGGATCTCTCCAAGAGTTCAAGCCATAAACATTTGCATGCCGAGCTGCTGCAGTGGGTGGCAGAAGTCAAATGTATGCCGTTCCCATTATCAGGAAGTGCTGCCCTTGTCTTTTTTATGCAGATGAAAGACAGTGATGTGCATCGAGGCGGGTTGACAGCCCCTCACAAACACTAACCCACATGACAGTGCTGATTGTGGAGCTGTAAGGGGCACTGGAGTGTGTGATGGACTCATCCGCTGTCTGTCTCTCTGCCTGCATACTGATGGCCACAAATTATCAACATTTCTGCCTGAAGATGTATTTTTGCCTTTCCTTCCGGGTCCATCTCAGTCATGTTTTCTCTTTTCACTGAAGCACCGTCACCTCTGCACATGTTGAGCTTTCTTCAAGTGCATTAATTAAATCCTTTCTCCATATGAGTGGAGTTAAAACAGTAAATATAAGGTTGCACTTTAGGTGGCAACTTAATATGACCTTTATTTGTCTTTAATGTGATGTGTTATGCATCTTATGTGTGTCTATTTTTGTGCATTGCTATAACATTCCTTGCAGGCACAGGTCTTCAGCATGATGTAACATTTATGTTGTTGTTATTGGATGTTAAAATAACGTTGTTATTAGATGCTACCTAGACATTTAATTTTGTTCACCTAACATCATGACCTATATCTAACCTAATGGGCCCTATCATACACCCGGCGCAATGTTGCACAAGGCGTGGCGCAGTAGTCTTTTGGTAGTTTCAGCTTGGCGCAAGAGTCGTTTTGAGGTGTTGCGCTACGCTGTTTAAATAGCAAATGCATTCGCGCTCATATGTGCACCCATAGGCGTGTTCTGGTCTAAAAAGGAAGGCGTATTGCTGGCGCATTGCTAATTTGAGAAACTATACTAGATTTTTCATTAGACCAAAACAAACCCGGTCTAAACTCCAGTATAAACTCCTGTATAATGTTATTATTATTAGCAGTATTATTTATTATATCCATATTTATATTTGTTTTTATCAAAAACAAGCGTAGATTTGCCCACCTGTCAGGTTTTAGACCATATGGGGCACAGCATGTGTTTTAGGGTATAACTCAGGTTTTTGAGCACATTTTGTTATTATTGTTCATTTATGGAATGGAAATTAGAACTGAATTAAGAAATAGTTTTGAAACGAATATTTGCGCTTGACAAACAAAAGTATTTATTAATAGACTAATTGATGTCTGTGCGTGAAGGTTTCCCTATCCAAGAGCGAAAGTGAAAGTAGATCCATTATCTCTCATTCCCACGCAGTAGATGCTCTGTTTAACAGTTTTCTTTAAAAAAAAAAACTGTTAACTGTTTGCTTGTGAAATGCTCATTTTTTCCACTTAGACTTACTTTGCGTCCTGTAAATAGCGAATGCGCTTATGGCGCGACACAGCTGGCTCTTAAAGGGAATGGGAGATGAGACTCTAATTGGTTTATTCTCAAAACACACCTATAACTCATTAAGAAAATAAACTCAACCCTTTTAGACCATGCGCCATGGCGCAAAGTGGATTTTTCCCGTCCTTAAATTAGCAAAAATGCGTTATGACACGCCCTGAAAGCGTTTGCGCCCTGCGTTTTGCGCCCTGCGTTTTGCGCTCTGCGCATGGACCGTCAAAATAGAGCCCAATATGTCTTAAGATGTTGTGTGCCTTATTTATCAAGGGTCACCATAGCAGAATGAACCACCAACTATTCCAGCATTTTTTTTTTTTTGCCCTTCCCGGCACAAGCCAGTACTAGGGAAACACCCATACACTCTCACAATCACTCACTCAAATGTTATACTCTGACTCATTGCCCTAATTTAGTTCAATTTGCCAAAATTTCATTAAAAATGTAGAGTTAATAATCAAGAGTGCTATTGATCCCCTGCAGTTTGCCTATAGGGCCAATCAGAGCACTGTAGACGCCTCTCTTACTCTTTAGAGTGTTTTGAGTGGTTGATAAGACATTGCTAGGCTGTTGCTTGAGTGGTTGATGGGAAATTGCTAACATAAATACAGCAGGGTTTCAGTATAAATTAGCACGTTTTTAGTTTAAACTAGCATGTTGTTAGCATAACTTTGGTATGCGTTACGATTATGCTATTATGTTTATAGTATGAATTAGCATGTTACTAGTATGGATAAGTATATTGGTGGTATGTTTGTTAGTATGTTTTTAGCATGGATTAGCATATTGTTAGCATGAAATGGTACGCTCTTAGTATGTCCAATGTTAAGTCAATAGCCGTTTTTTTACAATGAAAGTCTATGGCACTGTTGCTAGAGTGCCAAAATTAGTTGCTAGGGTGTGGCTAGTAAGTTGAAAGGTCATCAGTGATTGGCAGATTGGTAGTCTGAATTAAATGAGCCCAACTCTAAGTCTGCATGACAGTCTGGCGCAAAGTTTTGAGGTCACAAAGTTTGGTCCAATGTTAAGTCAATGGGATTACGACTTTTCTGGATCAGTTTTCGCAAAACCGTAAGTCGGATCAGTCGGAAAAGATAAAGCAACCCGAGTCTGAGCAGTTTGGAGATCTGGAATTAGTTTGGTTTTTGTAGCTTGAACGGTTTATGAAGAGACGCATACAGAAATTAGTCTCAGAAGAACAAGAAGAAGACGTTCTGTAGTTTAACAGTATGTTGGCTTTTTTCAAGCCACAATAAATATCAGACCACCACATCACTCTGACACTTGTGTACATTATATAAGCAACTGCACATTCATTTAACTGTGAAGGCTTTATAACATTCATGATGTCCTTTATTATCAATGTTTTATGTCACATAAATTATGACACAAAGAAAACATCTTGTCTTTAGTGCATTGATTGGACAATATTTTAAGTGTGTGTCTTGCTGTAACTCATATCTTAGTATAAGAACTTTTTAATCAGCATTAGAAAGGAAAGTTTTTTTTTTTTTTGTAACTTTGTATACACTTCTAGGCTCTGTTTGTCATTGTAATGTTAAGTATATTCAAGTTTACCTTCCTGTCAGGTCAAATGATATTTTTTCAGCCTGTAATTTCATGTCTTGCCTTAAGGAACTTAAATTATGAATGTCTGAAAATTCCATCGGTCCTGCTGAGGATAAAAACCGAGGTCATTGCCATTGTACTCTTTCTTTAAACTTGATCATGACAGAGTTAAAAACGTTGCTGTCATCTTGGATTTATAATTTAATAAGAAGATATTAAAGCAAGCGATTTTCATCTCAGGTCGTTTGCCAAGTTTAACAGAGTTTCTCTCACAGAAGGATCCGTGCACTTATCACATCCCAGTTGGATTACTGCTGTGTCTTGAATATTAGTTTGTCTCGGTCTACTTTTTCAAGTCTGAAATTAATCCAAAATCCAGCAGCTAAAGAGGGCACATCATCTCTGTTTTCGCTTCCCTCATTTGGCAACCAATTAGTCACAGAGCTGGGTTTAAAGTTCTGTCATCTGTTTATGAAGCCTCGTACAGTCTAATTCAATGATTTATTGCTAATCTCCTTCAGTTTTGTACTTATAGATATTTTTGTTTGTCAAATCAGTTACTGTTCTCCGATTTTCATTTCTACTTGAAAACCAAGGCTGACTTTTGCATTTTTTTCTTAGATCATCAAACTATCGCATTGTTTGAGATGTTTAAGGGTTTCATTTTTATGTTTTAGAATTTTAATATACAGTTTAGGTGAAAATTATTAAAAATCGTGTGCTTTTTTTTGTTGTTTTGCATATATTTTCCAAATGATGCTTTGCTATATATTTTTATCTTGTGGTGGAAATCGTATGTTTTATATAGGCCAGAATAAAAGCAGTTTTTAATTTTTTTTAAACTAATTTAAGGTGAATATTATTAGCAATATATGTTTTTTTTTTTCAATCGTCTACAGCAGTGGTCCCAACCTTAATGCTTGAAAATTTTACCGCGGACCTTGGGGGTTCGTAGATTGTAGGTTTGTAGGCGACCATCAACTGTTTTCTTAGAGGATGACATGGGAATTTGCTCTAGCAAATTATTATTTTTTGATCGGTCAGTTCTTGTCACAGCAGACTCAATGAATTTATTCACCGGGTGCGCACCTCCATTGTAAATAACAAACTTGCAAACTTTAAAAAAGACGTAATATGCGAACGGCCAATAAAAGGCCGCCTTCATTTGCGATCTCCAGCAGTTGATCTTCTTGCAGAGCCTTGATGGATTCGACTGATTTGTTGACAAATGGGTCTCGGGTCTATTTCTTGGCAGTTTGTGGGTCCCTCACTGTGTCTTTTCCCCTTATCAAAGAAACTTTCCATAGACGTCCGTTTCTTACTCATTTTGCTGCTTATAGGTTAAATTTGGACACTCAAGTGACCGAGATATAACCAAAAGATTACGGTCATTTTTCAAAATAAAACATCATTCAGAATCAGATAATAAATAAAACATAAATAATAATGATTTCTTGCGCAGCCCGGTAGCAATAGATTCTCGACCCGGAGGTTGAGGACCATTGGTCTACAAAACAAACCACTCTTATACAATGACTTGCCTAATTACCTTAACTTGCCTAATTAACCTATTTAAAAAACACTTTAAGCTGAAAACTAGTATCTCGAAAATATTAAATACTGTTATCATGGATAAGAAAGAAGAAATCAGTTATTGGAAATAAGTATTTAAAACTATTATGTTCATAATACTCATTGAAATCCAAACCCAAGTCGGTCCTGGAGGGCCGGCATCCTGCTGAGTTTAGCTTCAACTTCCTCCAACACGCCTGCCTGGAAGTTTCCAGTATACCTAGAAAGAGCTTGATTAGCTGTGTTTAATTTGGGTTGGAACTACAATAGGCAGGACACCGGCTGTCCAGGACCAAGTTTGGACATCCCTGCTCTACTCTAAAGGATTGTAAAGGACAACTGGAGCCAGGAACACTTCCTAAAAAACATAATTTGAAGGGCATCTACACTTTTAGTTTAGTTCTCCTTATCTTAAGGTCTCCATAATCCTGGACCAGGCTGTATCCTGAGCATACAGAGTGGGACTGATTCCTGAAAGGCCCTAGTGATGAGTCTCTGCATTGATCCCATGGGCCAGCCTGAACACCCACTAGTGACCTTCTCAGATCTGCAGCTTCTCCATGATGGACGTCCATCAGTCTCCAGCCTCCAGCCCCTAGACTGCAGCTCTGCACAAGAAGTTTGGCCAGAGGAGAAATAGTCATGCCCAACTGGTTTCTCTCAAAGTTTCTTTTCCTTCACTTATGTCAATTGGTGAAGTTTTTGTTCCTTACCACTGTTGCCAATTGGTTTGGGGCGTGTGGAGCTACACATCAATGGATTTGCTCCTTAGTGTTTGGACCTTCAGCTGTGAAAATTAAACCCCTGAAATTAACTAAACTGAACTTCAACTCTGAAAACTGAACTTACACAGTTTCATTTTAATAGAGCTTCTATGTTAAGCTGCTTTGACAGATTTCAGTTGCTACCCATATCAAACACACCTGCCTGTAATTATCACGTGTTGTTCAGGTCCTAATTAATTGGTTCAGGTGTGTTTGATATGGGTAGCAACTGAAATCTGCATGAACCCTGCTGGAAAATCCAGCTTAAACCAGTCTAGGCTGGTTGGCTGGTTTTAGCTGGTCGACCAGGCTGGTTTTAGAGGGGTTTTGGCCATTTCCAGGCTGGTTTCCAGCCATTTCCAGCCTGGTCTTAGCTAGTCAGGCTGGGAGATGACCAGCTAAAACCAGCTTGACCAGCCTAGCCAAGCTGGGAGTCCAGCCAAAACCAGCTATATCCAGCTTAAACCAGGCTGGTCAAGCTGGTTATAGCTGGATTTGGCTGGTCATTTTCCAGCCTGACCAGCTAAGACCAGGCTGGAAATGGCTGGAAACCACCCTGGGAATGGCCAAAACCCCTCTAAAACCAGGCTGGTCAACCAGCTAAAACCTGCCAACCAGCCTAGGCTGGTTTAAGCTGGATTTTTCAGCAGGAAAGGTAGATCTCCAGGAACAGGATTGAGCACCCCTGGTCTACATTGTAAAAGCGCTATAAAAATAAACATAAATTGACTTGAATTGAACATAAATGTTGTTAAATTCTCCTCTAACTTTAACTGTAAATATTTTATTGAATAAACAACTTACCACTGTATTTATCTTGCTTGTACGACACATTGGTATAATATTTGTCTTCTCTAATTACCAAATCAGTCGGAGTGAAAGCATACTAAAATGAGCAATGCGCAGTCTATTTCCCAGAAAAGGACGGGTGACAAATAATAAAAAAAGTATGTTTTGCCAAGATATAAAGCCTTCTGGAACGTCTGCCAAAATCTAATTTGGAAATCTCTTGCTTAGAATTGCTCATCAGGACCCCACCGGGAAGTAAATAAGATTTCCTAGCATGTGCGTTTGTGGGGGAGTTTTACCTCCTGCTATTAATTAAGTTTGCAATGTTCATGTGGAACTTCATTATTTCAGTCCCACAGTATGACTCATTATAATAGAAAGCGATTAACCGTTGTAAAATAAGTTCAACTTCTTCGCTTTTGCGTGCATGTCTGTTGGCACGTGAGATTCAAGCAATCTCAATTGCTTCAACCTAGAAAGTCTGAGAATTGTTTTATTTATGATTCGTCATTGCAAGCTACCTACTCGACAAGGTACTGCAAATATTCCTCAGAGATCTGGGTCCATATTGACATGATAGCCTCATGCAGTTGCTGTAGATTTCTCACCATGATGTGAATCTACTGTTCCACCACATCCCAAACATGTTTTACTGGATTGAGATCTGATGACTGTGGAGTCCATTTGAGAATTTAATCAGAAGATGGGTACACTGTGGTCATAAAGGAATGGACATGGTCAGCAACAATACTCAGGTAGGCTGTGGCGTTGACATGATGCTTAATTGGTACTATTGGGCCCAGAGTGTGCCACCACCACCACCAGCCTGAACCGTTAATACAAGACAGCTTTCATGTTGTTGATGTTAAATTCTGACCCTACTATTCAAATGTCACAGCAAAAATCAAGACTCATCGGACCAGGCAACGTTTTTCCAATCTTCTATTGAGCAATTTTGGTGAGCCTGTGCAAATTGTAGCCTCAGTTTCCTATTCTTAGTTGACATGCCTTCAGGCCCAGCTGGGACTCAAACCAGCAACCCTCTTGCTGCGAGGCCACAATGCTAACCACTGAGCCACCGTGTTGCTCCTGAAACCAGTCATACGTATCTTTTTTAAAAGAGAAAGCTGTATAAATAAGCCTTCAACACAGGACCAGGGCAATGTGAGAATAAAGAAGGTGAATAGTGAAGTGGATTTTATACTCTTTAAAGTGTGAAGTTAATCTATATATTCAAATTGTATGTGTATAATCTGCTTGTAGACATACATACCATTAGAAGAATTAAGGTGTTACAAGAAATGGATAAGATATATGGTTAACCTAGGTGGAATTTGGGGTCAGGGGTTAACCTAGGTGGAATTTGGGGTCAGGGGTTCACCTAGGTGGAAATTGGGGTCAGGGGTTAAACTACGTGGAAATTGGGGTCAGGGGTTAACCTAGGTGGAAATTGGGGTCAGGGGTTAACCTAGGTGGAAATTGGGGTCAGGGGTTAAACTAGGTGGAATTTGGGGTCAAGGGTTAACCTAGGTGGAATTTGGGGTCAGGGGTTAACCTAGGTGGAATTTGGGGTCAGGGGTTAACCTAGGTGGGATCTTGTGTGAACAATGTGAAAAACAGTTGCAAAAGAGTATTTAAGCAGGCCAGAACATCAGTGAGACAGAATTTTTCAGACAGAGATGCTACTGGGGGTCTCCTGAAAATTCTTCTTTGTTGTCGACAATAAAGTATACTCTTCTGATATTCATAACCTCCAGACTGAGTTTGATTCATTAAGAGAAAAACCAAATACCACAACAATAGCTGAGCAGATATTGAAGAAGGACAAAAATTGGGGATCGGTTCTTTTTAGCTGTGGTTAGCGCTTCTGCCAGATGGTAAACTTAACAGATTTTTACCTAGTTATTTGGTCCATCTTTGGAACAAAAGCAGCTGCATGAATACTAAAGTTTTGAATAAAAGTTAAACCATCAAGAAGAAGACTGACCCCCTTCATGTTTAACACATGCAAATTCGTTTAGAGCTCATTTTTGGTTAATAATCTCAGAATTTACCAATATTTTTGGAGTGGATGTGTGGACGGTCCTTTCTGGAAATTTCCGGAACATCCTTGTCTGTGTGAACATATATTAGAATTTACTGGGGAAGTCGTTCTGGTAATTTTCTGGTTATTTTCTGGTATCACTGTGTGAAAGGGGCTAATATCTGAGCGGCACTTCACTTTTGTTCGAGTTTTCATGAGGAAAGGAAATAGCTTGTTTTGTGCAAGCTGCTTTTATTCTTTATTTGCCCTTGTAAAGAGATATTTTTGTCTTTGTGTGTCACTACATCTTGGCCTCCATTGATTTTTCCGAGGCCTAGAAAGTGTGTCACGAAACATACTTCCCCACAACAGCGCCTGGAACCTCTAATTTGAACACTCAATAAATTTACCACTGACACCCAGTCAACCACATTAAAACGAGGCCGGCTGTTCCGAACAACAATTTGTTTTTTTGCCAGAGTGAAATGAAGCGAAGCTGCGACTGGGTTTTTTAAGCTGATAGTCTTCTGAACAACGGAAAAGGGCTGTCAATGCTGCTCCTTTGCATAAGTGTATGCCTGCCGCGTAGATTCGCTGAGTTAAAGTGTTGTTACATTACTGGAGGCCACTTTGCTTTTTTCCCTGAGCTGTCAGGAGTCATGAAAGCCCGATGAGACGCTGAGGAGATGTGACAGAGGTTGTCTGCTCTAATAGATTCTGCCCCACAAGAGCAGCTCCATTTAAATCAGACTCTGTGTTAATGTGTTAATGAATCTGCCGGTAGAGTCCCGGAGGAGAGGGTAGAAAGATTCCATCACTTTAACCGCTAACAGGGGCAGGAGACATGAGCGTCTTCAGAGGTCACGTGTTACTGAGTATTATTTCTGGGAAAAAGAGCACTCTTGGAAATAACTGTCACTGGGGTGGTAATCTTGGGTAGCCAGACCTTAGACTGACGGCTGTAGATCTGGAAACGTTGGTTAATTTGACAAATATTGATACATGATGCTATCTGACTGACAGGTTAATCACGTTTTGTGCTGGGTCATATTTAGAGATGTAGAAATGTCCTCAGCCGGTCACACATTCATCATTCATTCATGAACGTCTTTGAGAATTTACAGCAACAATGCATCATATTATTAATGATCTGTTAGCAAGGCGTATAGGAAATCAGTTGGACATGTACGTAAATGTTCTGAGATTAATTCAGATAACTCATTTCTACATAAAGAATCAGGCAGACTGAGATGACGGAGAGTGTTCGTTGTTCAATAAAACCTCATTTTCTTGATGCATTTGTGAGTATCCACACATAAAGACACTTGACTGGTTTGAACAATGTCTTTCCTTTAACTTTATGACCACACTTATAGAATATCTGAAGGTTATTCATGTTTAATGACAGCATGTGTTGGGTTGTTGCTTTAATGCTTCAACCTGTATTGTCTAAAAATGTGATTTTTTTGTGAAAACAATGTAAGACAATTTTTGCTATTTTGATTTTCTAGATCATAGGTGCCCAAACTAAGTTCTGGAGGGCCGGTGTCCTGCAGATTTTAGCTCCAACTTGCTTCGAAACACCTGCAAGGATGTTTCTAGAATGGCTAGTAAGAGCTTGATTAGCTAGCAAAAGTGTGTCTGAATGGGGTTGGAACTAAACTTTGCAGGACACCGGCCCTCCAGGACCGAGTCTGGACATGCCTGTTCTAGATCATAGGTGTCTAAACTAGATTCTGGAGAGTCGTTGTCCTGCAGATTTTAGCTTCAACCTGCTTCAACACACCTGCAAGGATGTTTCTAGAATGGCTAGTAAGAGCTTGATTAGCTAGCCCAGGTGTGTCTGATTGGGGTTGGAAATAAACTTTGCAAGATACCGGCCCTCTAGGACCGAGTCTGGACATGCCTGTTTTAGATCATAGGTGCCCAACTTAGGTTTCTCGAGGGTCGGTGTCTTGCAGAGTTTAGCTCCAACTTGCTTCAACACACCTGCATGGATGTTTCTAGAATGGCTAGTAAGAGCTTGATTAGCTATCCCAGGTGTGTCTGATTGGGGTTGGAAATAAACTTTGCAGAACACCGGCCCTCTAGGACCGAGTCTGGACATGCCTGTTTTAGATTATAGGTGCCCAACTTGGGTTTCTCGAGGGTCTGTGTCTTGCAGAGTTTAGCTCCAACTTGCTTTAACACACCTGCAAGGATGTTTCTAGAATGGCTAGTAAGAACTTGATTAGCTAGCCCAGGTGTGTCTATTTGGGGTTGGAACTAAACTTTGCAGGACACCAGCCCTCCACGACCAAGTCTGGACAGGCCTGTTCTAGATCATAGGTGTCCAAACTAGGTTCTGAAGGGTCGGTATCGTGCAGAGTTTAGCTTCAACTTGCTTCAACACACCTGCATGGATGTTTCTAGAATGACTAGTAAGAGCTTAATTAGCTAGCCCAGGTGTGTCTGATTGGGGTTGGAACTAAACTTTGCTGAACACCGGCCCCCCAGGACCGAGTCTGGACATGCCTGTTCTAGCTCATAGGTGCCCAACTTAGGTTCTGGAGGGTCGGTGTCCTGCAGAGTTTAGCTCCAACTTGCTTTAACACACCTGCCAGAAAGTTTCTAATACACCTTGTAAGAGCTTGATTAGGTAGTTTATTTGTGTCTAATTGAGGTTGGAGCTAAACTCCAACAAACTTCAACTCCAGAAAAGTAGGACACAATATGGCTACATGGTGACTTTGCTTTTAAGGATGTCATGAGCAATCCAGTTCTCTATTTTCAATAGCTCACACTTAGCTGATGATTGATAAAGAAGTGTTTGGCATACTGTCCCAGGAGAAATCCCTGAGCTCCCTCCTGTTTCGTAGGGTGAGAGGGGAGACTGAGCTCAGGTAGTTCTCGAGAGCTCATCTGAATTCATTCTTTCAGCCTGTTCTTTGATTATTAGAGTTTGTGCATTGGAAGATTGATACTAAATGCTCATATGTGGTGCCAATTTGGTTTATTCAATCCACTTACATCGCATGCCTTTGGACTGTGGATGGAAACCGTAGTAAGTGGGGGAAAACCCACGGGAGAACAGGGAGAATATGCAAACTCTACACAGAAATGCCAACTGGGCCAGCCAGAACTCAAACCATCAACATTCCTGGAGCGAGGCAAGAGTGCAAACCAATGAGCCACCGTGCTACCCTATCCTGGATTAATCTAGGAAAGGGGGAGGAGTAGGGTATGGATGGGGGATTGTTCAAGATGAAGATGATAACTAAGGTAAGAAAATCTGATTTTTTATACATCTGACTGGTAAATCATGTGATAGCTAATAGGACCAGCCGTGGACAATCATAAGCATGTGATCCTTTCGAAATTAGTTTAAAAATAAACATCACATAGATCAGTGGTTATAACCAAATTTTTTTCCACACCCTTAGCATTGATGTCAATTAAAATTTGGACTTCGAGAACCATTGCCTTAAAGCAGGGGTGTTCAAACTCATTACTGGAGGGCCGGTGTCCTAAAGAGTTTAGCTCCAACCCTAATCTAACAAGCTTGAACCAGCTAATCAAGCTCTTACTAGATATACTAAAAACTTCCATGCAGGTGTGCTGAAGCAAGTAAGAACTAAACTCAGCAGGACACCGGCCCTCCAGGACCAAGTGTGGACAGCCCTGCCCTTAAGGTACATATTAATACCTAAAGACTGTACCTTAAATGTACATAATTATACCTTTAAGGCACCAATATGCACATGTAAGGTACAAAATAGCCTGAAAAAGTAAAAAATAAAAATAAACAGTTCAGTGACAAATTATGCATCTTTATTTCTAAGAGTGAGGAAAGTCTGAGACACTTCAAGCCTGGTTCAGTGAAAAAAAACATGACTCTGCCCACAGGTTTGTAATTAACTATAAACTATGCACCTATACATAAAATTCACTGTTTTGTTTAGCTGAAATGAACTCATAGGCTAGAAACACTCCAACAACTCTTATTTCTTTTCACACAGATTATGATTAGTGGGGCAGATTACCAATTCATATAGATTTATTTTTGTGCGGTTCCTTGCACAAGAATATGTTATGACCTCAAAAGACTTTTACCGTTTCATGACTTGTAAGCTAATACTTTTCGACTTTCAATAAATCAGCTCAAAGACTTGTAGTAACGATATAAAATACCACGGTTGCTTCAGAAAATGTGTTTTTTTTTATTGCTTCTTTGTTTTTCACAATATGGGTTTGGTTTAGAGTTGAGTTCAGTATATAAGGTGCATTAATTTTAAACAGGTTTAACCTTTAGTACCACTCAAAGGACATTTCATTTTAAAACTGTCATGCAAGGTAATAGAACCTTACAGATTCACATTCATCTCTTTTAGGCAATAGCTTTTTTGCTGTTTTATCTCCATTTACTGGACATTTCACTTTGGGAAAATAGACAAGGTGCAAAATATTGCATTCTGCCATGGCCAGGTTGTCCCAGTTAACTTGGGCTGGAACAATTAGATTTTGATTTTAGGTTAGGCTATCTCTGACATCTGCAGATTGTATGTTGTACCTTACTTAAGCAATCTAAAATGATTTGGCAGATCCTGGATGTTTTAATTGTGATAACTTATCTCTGATTTATCCATCTAGGACAGATCTATCATTAAAGTTCCTTAAATCCGTGGCATAACAACATGAATGGATAAAAAAATGTATACAAAAATGTTATGCAAAAAAATGTAAAGCTGTTGCCTGTCTATGACTCCTGTGATTTACATAATTATTCCTTAACAAAGGAATATCTCAATGAGAATATTGGCAATGTTTATCATTATACACTCTCAGAAATTGTATTATAGATGTGGCATTACGTTTCAGAGTGTCTGTTTTTAACTTAGGGTGCTTTCACACCTGCCTTATTTAGTTCAGTTGAATCGCACTAGAGTTCGTTTTCCTTCTTGTTGCGGTTCGTTTGGGCAGGTGTGAATGCAGCAATGGTACTCGATTGCGCACCAAAAGAAAACCAAAAAAGCATTCCGAGACCTGCTTGAAGAGGTGGTCTCGTTACGCTTTCAAACGAACCCTGGAGTGGTTTGTTTGTGGTGAGAATATGATCCGAACTAAAACAGACCCAACCGGAAAAAGTACTGGACCTTTTGGACTAATCCAGCTGCCGTAGGCCGATGTGCTGTGCATTATGGGATATGGAGGAAAAATATTTGTTGGCAGCGCTTTACCAACAGAGAGAGAGAGGGAAAACATTACCTGATGGATCGTTGGTAATATTTCCGTAAGATGACCATGTCGCAGTTTAGCTAAATTAATTCACGCCTCCTCCTGAAGTGACGTGCGATGCATTAAAACATTGTTTTCCAGCCACGGCCGCGCTTCATTCTCGAAATGTATAGTCTGTCTAAAGCAGGGATACAATAAGTCAGCGCAGTTGACCCTCCATAGTAAAAAGCGACATTTTGTGTCTGCCAGTTTGTTTACTTGCAGGAGCATTTTCCCGCATGTTAATTCTAACCAATTGATAAGCAATTTAGGAACTATGTTCAGCAACATCTGGCCAGTGAGAGATGTGGATTTTGTCAGAAGACTGCATTTTGGTTCTTTTGAACTGGTTCGGACCAAAGCCAGCAGTGTGGTGTAATAACGACCTGGCCGAAGATGCAACAATGTATCATTTATTGCTCTTGGTCCGGACCAAATGAAGCAAACTACAGATGTGAAAGCACCCTAAAAGTATCCTATCAGTGTTGTAAATGTATCAGTATCTAAAGTGTTACTTAGTAAAAAAAAAAAATAATTTGTACCCACACCAGTTCATTTTTTGTACCTTAACTTCATAGTGTAGATTACAGAACACCTTTAAATTATTTTTCAAAACTCAGATTGGATATAAAAAGGTGGATTTTCCAATATAGGGATTTTCCCTAATTTAACACTTATAAATATATCAGCAGTTGGTACCGATTTTCAGTTTCACTTTCATTATTGTACAATCTAATGCTGTTTATATAAAATAATCCTAAATTCAGGCAGGTTTGAGTCAACAGACATGTTGACAACTCCAGGATGCGCTTTGAAAAATAAATAATCATGAATCATCTTCATTAATCAAATCCAGCTAGCTGCAATAATATACACACAACTAACAGACCCCTGTTTGACTTGTTCTAGTAAGGAAAGGAAGTTTCTGCAGGTATTGTTGCACCATTGTTAGTGCTTGTTGCCTTTTTTCAAATTGCTGGTTTATTTTTGTGGTTACACATTAATTGAATGATTATGTTCACCTGTGTCTGGTTTAGTTTCTCGCCATGTGTTTATGGGCCTTCAGTTTCTTTGGTTTATAGAGCTAAAATGACTTTGTTGGCATGTTTTGCTATTTTATTTTAATCTACAGGCAAGTTAGTTTAGGTGTTGTTTTGTTTCCTTTGATCTCCTTCCAGTTACATTTCAAAAAAGGTGAGGTCTATGTAAATAAAACATTTTCAAAAAGGTGATCTGATCATTACAATAATTAATAACAATTTGTGTATTGGGCACTGCTTAAGACTTTGTACCATCCTCACAGTCCTTGGAGGGTTGGCATCATCTCTTAATGGGTGTTGGGATGGACATCATGGTTATACAATGGTTCAATGATAATGTTCACCTGTGTCTAGTTTAGTTTCTCACCAGGTCCTTTCTTGTAGGTCCTCTGTTTTCTTCGGTTTTGGGGCCCATATTGACATTGTTCATCATTTCATTTTACACTCAGGATAGTTTCTGTGTTCATTTGTTTTCTTTGGTTTCCTTCCAGTTACATTTCAAAAAAGGTGAGGTATATTTAAATAATTTTTCAGTTCAGAAATTTTCAGTGAAGTGATCTGATTATTACAATAATTAGGAACAGTTTGTGTATTGTATACTGCTAAAGACAGGGGTGTCCAAACTCAGTCCTGGAGGGCAGTGTCCTGTATGGTTAAGTATCAACTTCCTTCAACACACACACCTGGACGTTTCTAGTATATCTAGAACAGGGGTGCTCAATCCTGTTCCTGGAGATCTACCTTCCTGCAGATTTCAGTTGCTACCCATATCAAACACACCTGAACCAATTAATTAGGACCTGAACACCACTTGATAATTACAGGCAGGTGTGTTGGATATGGGTAGCAACTGAAATCTGCAGGAAAGTAGATCACCAGGAACAGGATTGAGCACCCCTGATCTAGAAAGAGCTTGATTAGCTGGTTCAGGTGTGTAAATTGGGGTTTCAACTAAGATATGCAGGACACCAGCCCTCCAGGACCATGTTTGGACACCCCTGGCTTAAGACTTTTTACTGTCCTCGGAGTCCTTGGAAGGTCAAATGCATTTTAAGTTACTAAACATTGACCAAAACATCCTAATGTTTCACAGAAGTTATAGAAACACATTCAGGCTTGGAACAACACAGGTGTTATGTAGTGGTGGGCAAAGCGAGGCTTCGTGAAACACTGAAACTATCGAAGCAAATGTGTCGAAGCTTCGAAACGTTTCGAAACACCACTCTACGGTGACACCTAGTGGTCATTGTATTTGTATTTCACCGAAACAGCTTCAGCGAAGAACAGTTGAGCAAATTGAGGTATCAAATCCCACTTTGTAGCCTGAAGTCATCAAATGGTTTAGTCGAGCGGTAAGAGTTTGTGACTACCATGCGGGAATAATGGGTTCGAATCCAGACTGACATAATTGTTTTGAAATGCTTTATTACCAGTTGGTAATGCTTTGTTATTGCATCGTTTTGTTTCAACATTGCTCTGACATCCGAATAAACACCTTGTAAATAAATTTGTATTGTTTTGTTCATAAAACAGGGTTGTTACTAGATCAGATACAGTTGTGGCCAGAAGTTAACAATAAATATTTACATTATTAATTAAATTTCCCATTGTATTTTATTAACGTCTATCCAAAACCTAAACCCATCACAGTACTGTAAAACTATGAATTATTGTTTTACAATGTTACAAAAATGATGCTAAATTGATGGCATATCCACAGCTGTATCCTATCTAGGCTACACCATAAAACAGTAACATGATTAAAATACAAATAATCATAATTTTGGAGTATTTGTACTAGTCGAGATTCGAACCCAAAACAAATTTGGCATACGGTACCATAGTGCACACGCACAGTCCACTAGGCCATACTAGACAGAGAAATAACTAAGATCATGCAAGTCAAATTCTTATTCCCCGGGTCTTGAAAAGCCTCTGAAATGATCGATGCTTTGAATCGCTTTTGTCACGTGACCAAGTGTTTCGAAACACTTAAGTCACGTGACCTGGGTGTTTCGGATCATGCTTCGGTGCAGTGTTTCGAAACACTTGCGCTTCGGGATCTCGACACTGTGTCGAAACGTCAGTTTCACGTCAGCCATACTTAGTTTTATGTACACATGTAACTGAAAAACTGAAAGGATTAAGCAATGCTTGTTTTTACCAACAGCTTTTTTTTCAGAAGTCTCAAAGCTCTCAAGCATATTAATGTGTCAAACCACAGCTACTGATCACAGTCGGAAACGTCCTCCATTAAAGCTCAGGAGCTCAGTGAACGTTTCCATATCAGTTTACACTAACTCATGCTGCTTGCACAGGGTGTGAGGGAATAAGCAATAAGAAAGATGAGGCACAAACAACATTTTAAAGGTGAAAGTTACCCTGAGGAATGTTTATTAAGAGAAAAGTTATGGGACAGAAAGGTGAAGGCATAGAGTGGTGCCATAACAAATCTAGCGTTTGCATCCTGTGCAGACATGATTTGGAAAGGATTCAAGGGTCTGCGGCTGGGCTGCATAATGAGGGGCTTGAAGTAAGTTTAGGATGAGCAATAATTGGAATCCTGGGTCACTGAATGTCACATCGCTGTGACAGCGCAGTTTTACCAACTGCAATTTGTACGTTTATACGAGTCAATTCCAACACATTAGGCCCTTCCAAGACAACTTTCTTTGTTGAAATCTTGTATCAGGCCATTGTAGATTGTGTCAAGCCCACTCAGTGGCCTTAACATAACCCTAACCTCCCATTATGGCACCCCTCCCTTTGTGAGATCAAGCGCTGCCCTTTCAGTTGCCAGTGCTGCCTTTGTCCTATACAATTTGTCCCTGATGGCGAACAGGTGTTTACCCACAAAATTGGCCCCATTATCTTCCCCTATTGATGGAGTCTGGCTGATGCACATGGACTGCAGAATATGTCAATAGAGGTTCCACAGGACTGCAACTCCAGCATATGCGCGTGCTGACATCAGAGACATGCCAATCCATTATCATTACCCGACACACCATTTACTCGAGTGCACACGAGTGATGTGTAACCTAAGAAATTCTTTTGAATTGGGTTTATTGGTATATTAAACACTACATTACATTTACATTTAGGGCATACTCACACTGTACAGTTGCTTTGAAACAGTCCGAAGCACGCTTGTCCACCCCCTCCCATCTACCCCGATAGCCCGCACTCACATTACATTTGGGACTGTGCACGCATACGTCATCGATGATGCGCTTGCTTTCGCTCAGCACAGTGGAGATTTCTTTACCCTGCTGAAAAATCCAGCTTAAACCAGCATAGGCTGGTTGACTGGTTTTAGCTGGTTGACCAGCCTGGTTTTAGAGGGGTTTTGGCCATTTCCAGGCTGGTTTCCAACCATTTCCAGCCTGGTCTTAACTGGTCAGGCTGGAAAATGACCAGCCAAATCCAGCTAAAACCAGCTTGACTAGCCTGGTTTAAGCTGGATATAGCTGGTTTTGGCTGGACTCCCAGCTTGGCTAGGCTGGTCAAGCTGGTTTTAGCTGGTCATCTCCCAGCCTGACCAGCTAAGACCAGGCTGGAAATGGCTGGAAACCAGCCTGGAAATGGCCAAAACCCCTCTAAAACCAGCCTGGTCAACCAGCTAAAACCAGCCAACCAACCTAGGCTGGTTTAAGCTGGATTTTTCAGCAGGGTTGTTTGCACACATAACACTATATTGGCATAATAAATCCACTTTTTTCAAATTCACAGTGTACCACATGGAGGATGTTCAGCAAGCTGATGAATACATCATGAAGCTGAGACACACAACTCAACGGGGTCTGTGATTTGTTGGAGTAGGAGTTGAGAGTAGGGTCAGTTTAGAAATTTACCACAGTCATCCATTGTGATTCCCAATGTTTTGATGTGACTCAGGCAAGGTTTGGTTATGGCTCAGTGAGCACAGCTTTATTAGTGCAGAGAGAATAGGCCTGTGTCCCCGAGGGCTCATGAGAAAGCTTCTCATTGTACTTTAAAATAGCAAAGCTGTCATTCAGCGCGGATCTTAGCATCAGCCTTGGTGCATGAATAAGCGGATCTGGCATTTTTCTCACTTAGCATATATATTTAAAGCACGTTGAGCTCAGTGTCCTTAATACAGTACATCAAGTTGGAGAAGATTCATGCATTGATTTAGATGAACGACTGGAGCAGAGAGAGCTGTCAGTCTCAGAAGGGCTCCGTGACCACTGTTTAAAAGCTTCCCATCAGCACTGTGATGAATCCTGAGCTGGCAGATCTGCAGACCACCTGGAGTCTGTTCACTGATGACCTTAAGGTTATGACACTCTAAATTGATATCAAAGAACTTATGGCTTTGAAAGCAGCCTGTTGCAAAAAAAAAAAAAAAAAAAAAATTGCAGTTTGTGCTCCTACACCAGGGGTGGCCTACCCTGCTCCTGGAGAGCCACCTACCTGTAGTTTTCAGTTGCTCCCCATATCAAACACACCTGAACCAATTAATTAGGACCTGAACACCACGTGATAATTACAGGCAGGTGTGTTTGACATGGGTTGCAACTGAAATCTGCCGGAAGGTGGCTCTCCAGGAACAGGGTTGGCCACCTCTGTCCTACACTCTCAGAAATAAAGGTACATGAGCTGTCACTGGGTTTGTACCTTTTCAAAAGGTACACATTTGTACCTAAAGGGGTCCATATTGGTACCTCAAAGATATATATTAGTACCTAAAAGACTAGTACCATAAGAGGAATACTTTGGCACTTTTTAAGTACTAATACATACCCTTGACCCTGCTGAAAAATCCAGCTTAAACCAGCCTAGGCTGGTTGGCTGGTTTTAGCTGGTTGACCAGCCTGTTTTTAGAGGGGTTTTGGTTATTTCCAGGCTGGTTTCCTGCCATTTCCAGCCTGGTCTTAGCTGGTCAGGCTGGAAAATGACCAGCTAAATCTAGCTAAAACCAGCTTGACCAGCCTGGTTTAAGCTGGACATAGCTGGTATTGGCTGGACTCCCAGCCTAGCTAGAGTGGTCAGGCTGGTTTTAGCTGGTCATCTCCCAGCCTGACCAGCTAAGACCAGGCTGGAAATGGCTGGAAACCAGCCTGGAAATGGCCAAAACCCCTCTAAAACCAGGCTGGTCGACCAGCTAAAACCAGCCAACCAGCCTAGGCTGGTTTAAGCTGGATTTTTCTGTACGGGAGGCATTAATTTGGACCTTTAAGGTACAAATTTGATCCCTGAGCTCGAGGGATCCTCGAGTCCTGGGCTCCCTCCCTTTGTGGGGCGAGGGGAGATCAAGCTCAAGGCGATCTCAAACTCCCGCGCAGCTAAGGCTAAGGTGAACTTCCTGAGAGCGAGACGACTAGTTAAAAGACTTAGGTTTAAGTGGTCTATAATGCACAGCATATTTCGAGAGAAAACAGGAAACCCTGGGAAAAAATGCCAGCTACACGCGGAAACGCCAGATGCTCAAGTAAGAAGCCCAGAGCCATTGGAATCCCTGCTGGTTGCTGGGCCGCCGAGCCACCTATATTGGATAAAGTTGGAAGAAGGGGGAGGAGGGGGGTTTCTTCAAGACGAAGATAGTTGTAAATTAAAAAGGAGGATCCTTTGATTGGAGGATCGTGATTAGCTAATATGAGCTAGCTGGGTTAATCATGAGGGCGTACTCCTCTCGAATTTCATTCATTCATTCATTTTCTTGTCGGCTTAGTCCCTTTATTAATCCGGGGTCACCACAGCGGAACTAACCGCCAACTTATCCAGTAGCGGATGCCCTTTTCTCTGGGAAACATCCACTCACACATTCACACACACACACTCACACACTACGGACAATTTAGCCTACCCAATTCACCTGTACCGCATGTCTTTAGACTGTGGGGGAAACCGAAGCACCCGGAGGAAAACCCACGCAAAGGCAGGGAGAACATGCAAACTCCACACAGAAACGCCAACTGAGCAGAGGTTCGAACCAGCGACCTTCTTGCAGTGAGGTGACAGCACTACCTACTGCGCCACTGCCTCTTGAAATTAGTTTAAGAAATTCAACTTCACTTAAAACCATGGTTTGCACCCTAAGACCATGGTTACTACAGCTGTGCTTCCTACAGGGTTATCATAATATTAGTACAGCACTACTATAGTAAAACCAGGGTCTCAAAACCATAGTTTTTAAAACCGCAATATTCACCAAAAGAAAAACATGGTTACTGCTGTGCAGCTATGGTTCCTACAGTGATATCATATATTAACTATTCATTCATTTATTTTCTTGTCGGCTTAGTCCCTTTATTAATTCGGGGTCGCCACAGCGGAGTGCACCGCCAACTTATCCAGCAAGTTTTTACGCAGCGGATGCCCTTCCAGCCGCAACCCATCTCTGGGAAACATCCACTCACACATTCACACACACACACTCATACTCTACGGACAATTTAGCCTACCCAATTCACCTGTACTGCATGTCTTTGGACTGTGGGGGAAACCAGAGCACCCGGAGGAAACCCACGCGAAGGCAGGGAGAACATGCAAACTCCACACAGAAACACCAACTGAGCCAAGGCTCGAACCAGCGACCTTCTTGCTGTGAGGCAACTGCCTCGCCATATATTAACTACAACATTACTATTGTAATATTGTAGTATTTATATGATAACACTATAGGGACCATAGCTGTACAGCATTAACCTTACTATTGTAATATTGTAATAAAAAAATTATAAATAAAATAAAAGACATGGTTGATATAGTCATATTTACTAGTTTTACTATAGTAAATTGGTTAATTTTCTTAACACTGCAAGGATTTGGGGTGTGATTTGAAAAATGGCTGTATGTTAATTGTTCTGTGGTAGAGGAACTACGTTTTTTTCTATTCATCTGTACATTGCCATGACAAACTGTGACATTCTGACTTTCACCTCTGGCATTAATTCAAATGCTGAGGCTGAATCAACATCCCTAATCCAACACTCCGCTGAAGTGCCACGATCTCCCACTGATCAGAGAGGAGAATAATACTTCATGTAATTAGCTTCATTTTCTGTGGCTGGTAAGAGGAAAGGGGGGATATCTCACCTCGGCGTTTTCTGGTAATTTAAAAGAGATCATACTGTATAATTTAATACCCCTCTTAAATTGCGACTGAGATGAAAGCGAGGAGGGTGAAGCCTCGTAAAACAGGATTTAGCAGCTACAATCTAGAGTACGCCATTTGCTCCATGTGTACAGATTTATTTGTTTTGCAGGTGGAATCAACCTTGGTTAACCCTCAGGATTGTGGTTAGCTAAATGGCTTACTACATAATATGTTGATCCGACAACATGAGCGTACTTACAACTATTCAAAATTGAATACTTAGCAAGGAGACATTTTGGTGAAGTCATATAGATGAATTACCTTGCTTGTATACATTCAGGATGCGCGCGCAGCGAGGTGGCAGAAAAAAAAAACGAAGTGCTGGCATTTACAGTGAGGGACTGACATCCGATGCTATATATATTGATTACATATTATATATCATATTTACACAGCGATTTCAGAGTATTATAACAGCTTGTCACCCAGTGATAAGCATAGTGATTCGGCAAAATTAACGTTAAAGTGAGCGGCGTTCATCTGACAGGTCCATTTGCGATAGCCAAGCATCCAGCCCAAAATATACAATCTCATTGAAGCTCCAAGTGTTATAACAAGAGCGAAGTTAAAAGACTACAAGTCTTTAGATGCCTACAATTTTGTTCTGTGTGGTAATGTGCAAGAAATAATGTTCCATGATTATCAGATTCAAAACTTTGTAGTACTAAAAACCCAGGTTCTTCCTAGCCAAAGACAAGGCAAAAAGACAGAGCAAACATTATTCAAGGCCTGGGTAAGCATTAATAAGCAAAACTACAACATGATGACAGCAAATATGTATGTATGTGTAGCAGACTTCAAATGGACTTCCCTCTTAAACACGGTCACACACACAGATGAGGTGGAGAAACACTGATTGATTCCCTTAACAAAACAGTGAGGCACAGTCAGTATAGTTTAACACCGGAAACTCTCAATCCTCTGCTTCACCATCTGCATGCACCACGCGACTGAGCAGGCACACAGAGAAAAATGTATTTTCCTATTTTAAACATTTAAATGCCAATAAAAATAAAATCACATAAATTACATAATATAAATAAAATATATAACATTAAATAACTTAACTTCTCCAAAGTTTACATATGAGCTTCACATTTAACTTGTATTTAATTGTAAATTGCATTAATTTTTGATCACTGATAAAATAAAACCCCTTTTTGTTTGCATTAATTAAATTATTAGTTGAGAATCTGCCACGACACAATTAAATGACACCATTACTGTAATTTAAACTGATTTACATATTTGAATTCTTAAAATAACAAGCTACTAACCAAAACAACATACCTTAACAAAACAGTGAGGCACAGTCAGTATAGTTTAACACCGGAAACTCTCAATCCTACTTGAAAAATACACGTGCAAATGAAAACTCTAAAATCACAATAAACACACCATTTAAAGTAAAATATACTCATCACAACGATACACATTACAACAGAAACCCTAAACAGCATTTTAGTGTCAAAATATAATGATTGTGACTACTAAGGGATAATAATTGTAGGATTAGAGGAGAGCGAAAATTACCTCTGCTTCACCCTCTGCGTGCACCACGCGACTGAGCGAGGGCACACAGAGGGAAGCTTTAACATTCACCCGGTGTTACACTATTTACAGCCCCACCTACAACAAAATAGGAACTCTTGAAGTGAATAAAACAAAACACTAGGTGCAAGTTTTGCTGAAATTAACTAGAACTTGCACATAAAAATAAATAAATAAATCTCTCAAATGAATCGGCCACATATGAAAGTATGATTCAGCATAGCGTAAACTTACCTGATATAACATGAGAACTGCAGAGTCTAACATTTTAAATTAGATCATTCATTCAGCTCTCTTTTAGCCAAAGACGTCTGCAGTTGGCATTAAAACCAGTGTGGTGTATGGTAAAAGTTGAATTCGCCATCCTACTGCACAACACAACATGTTTATTATTGCCAGGGGTCTCTTTTTGCAAACGGGAACCCATGCAACGTCATGTGTGATGTAGGTTTGTGATTTATCTGTTGGCGTAGCTATTTCCCATTGCAGGATCACAAATACCATGTGATATAATATTCCCAATGACCTGCTGTCAGCCTTAACACCCCTACCTTAAATCAACCCACACAAGTCTTTGCACAAGGCAATCAGTCAATAAACATTTAAACGTCACTGTTTTACAATCAAACCTGACGTGATGTTACTTTAGCTATGTATTTTTTATGATTTGAACTTTACGACTGGAGACAGTGATTGCTTTTGGGACTGTTCTTTAAGCAAATCAATTATTTGGCCCTAGAAGACTTGCAACGCATGTCGTTTTTGAATGCATTTCTATTGTAGTTGAATCTGCCCGTTAGATCTTAATGTAATTTGTTTTAAAGTGCCGATTTAAAATTGGAATAGTCATAGTGGCAGCTGACACATTTCCCATCCCTGTCCGGTGTATTGATGCAATGCTTTCTCATTGAAAGCATGCATATTGTAAAATGACAATAGGGGTAGCCACTGCATTAAAATTGAAGCTAAGGAATCCTGACAACATGTCACAGTGATGGGTTGGGAATGAGAAAGAGTTGCCGTCCAGAGATATACAGACTGTAGAGTATTACTTCCATCAAATCATCTTTATATCCTCCACTGGCCATCTTTTGATCTATATCTCTCCTACCATCACAGTATGACAGTACCTGCCATATCCTGTTCATGTAATACATTGCCATAATGTCGTTGTTCTTTTCATCTTTAGCATGCATTTTTTGCTAGATTACGTTTGCTCGCATGAAAATTTGTATATGTGCAAATTTACATACCTTTGATTGGATGTAGTGGTTGTGCTATATATAATTATCTGACACAATTATTGGCTAGGCTGTAAACGTGGCATCACACTCTGTTTTATTGGCCCCAAAACATTGTAACATCTTGAACATACATACATACATATATATATATATATATATATATATATATATATATATATATATATATATATATATATATATATATATAATATACATATATATATATATATATATGTATGGCGACGCAGTGGGTAGCACGTTCGCCTCACAGCAAGAAGGTTGCTGTGTCGCTGATTCGATCCTTGGCTCAGTTGGCGTTTCTGTGTGGAGTTTGCATGTTCTCCCTGCCTTCGCTTGGGTTTCCTCCGGGTACTCCGGTTTCCCCCACAGTCCAAAGACATGCGGTACAGGTGAATTGGGTAGGCTAAATTGTCCGTAGTGTATGATTGTGTGTGTGTATGTGTGTATGTTTCCCAGAGATGGGTTGCGGCTGGAAGGGCATCCGCTGCACAAAAACTTGCTGGATAAGTTGGCGGTTCATTCCGCCATGGCGACCCCAGATCAATAAAGGGACTAAGCCGACAAGAAAATAAATTAATGAATATATATATATATATATATATATATATATATATATATATATATATATATATATATATATATATATATATATATACATACACACACACACATTTTTTTTAAATGTCTGATGGAAAATCATACTAAACATTAACTATTTTAGGTTCGTTAGGATTACCTAAATGATTTACATTTGCTAAATACCAGAATAATAAGATTTTTTTTTTTTTGAGAATTTTTTATTAATTTCTAGACAGTCAAAAGTTCACATACATTTCCATAGTATATTTTTAACTTTGCTTTTAAACTGTATAACTTTGGTTAAATGTTTTGGGTCTCCTTCCACAAGCTTCTCACAATAGTTTGAAGGAATTTTATCCCATCCCTCCTTACAGAATTGGTGTAACGGAGTCGGATTTGTTGTCTTACCCGCACAAGCTTTTTCATCTCTGCCCACAAATGTTCTATAAGACTGAGATCAGGGCTTTGTGATGGCCACTCCAAAACATTCACTTTGGTGTCCTTAAAGCACATTTGAACTAATTTGCTAGTATGCTTAAGGTCATGGTCTGTTTGGAAGACCCATTTGTGGTCAAGTTTTAATTTCCTGGCTGATGTCTTGAGATGTTGCTTCAGTATTTCTCTATAATGTTCTTTCTTCACAATGCCATATATGCTGTGATGTGGACCAGTCCCTCCTGCAGCAAAACAGCCCCACAACATGATGCTGCCGCCCCCATACTTCACAGTTGGGATGGTGTTCCTAGACTTGTAAGCTTTCCCCTTTATCCTCCAAATGTAACACTGCTCATTATGGCCAAACAGTTCAATCTTAGTTCCATCAGAGCACAGGACATGTCTACAATTTATTTATTTATTTTTTCCCCAGTGTAATTTATCAAATTGTAATCTGGCTTTTTTTGTTGATTCTGGCTTGTTGATTTTCCCATGTTGTCACACAAGGACGCAGGGTGTTTGAGGTTTTCCTTAAATACTATTCTACAGTTGTGCCTTCATTTAACTCAAATGTTGACAATTAGCCAATCAGAAACTTCCAAAATCTTGACACCATCATCTGAGCTTTTTCAGAAACATAATAATCTTACTGTGTGTAAACTTGACTTTCAAGAAAAGGTATAACAATTTCTCAAAACACATCTCTCTCATTATTCGACTATTAAGCAGAACAGAAACCAATTTGATAATCTTAACTAAGAGAAAAAGTTTGGTCACATTAAAATCTGACTTTTTGAAATGGTTATGTGCCTTTTTATACAGTGTATGCACACTTCTGGTTTCAACTGTATGTCTTTCCGAGCATCATGGTGGCACAGTGGATAGCACAAGTGTGCCGCAAGCCTACGTTTGAGTGAAGGTCTCGGTCGTTAGATCGCCCCCTGGGGGCTGGCTGCAGTACAAGTCATAAAGCCCGCCTCCTCCGTGTTAATGAAGGAGACTTGAGTCCAAATAAAAAAAAAATATTACACTTGCAATAAAATGTCCCGAAAGATGGTTCTGGTCGATTAAGGCACTGGTTATTGTGCTGAAATAGGTGCAGATCTTCATTTTTGTAAACAGTTTGTTTTTAGCAGTAATTTAATGCTGGGCGTGTCATCGTGATTGACAGCTGTGATTGACAGTTTCTCAAAGCAGACCGCCTGAGCTTCGGCAGGAGACTGAAATGTTATTATTCGATTTCTGTGTTATTTTACCATGATATAATGAGTTCAGCAGTAAACTATAGTTTCTGACATACATGATCCTGGTGGAACACTGTTTATTCGCTAAGTTCAGGGCTTTTTTTCGGGCTTTATTAGTTTGCTGATACACGCCTAGCCACCCAGATAGCAAAACACAGTTCCGGCTAGATTCTCGCCTGCCGGAGACTTACCCCTCAGAGCTCAGACTGACTACCTTTGCTGGACCTACTCCGGATGCCTGGACTCACTACCCAATTCCAGCCCGAGTCAATCGAGCCAGATGCGGCGGCCGAGCGAGCCGGCGCTGCCGCATGCAAGCCGGAATCAGCCTGCGACGCCGCGAGTAGGTTATGCGCTGCGGCCTGGAGCTGGCGCGATTGAATATATAAAACCCTCATATTTGTTAACGTTATTACATCCATTTGTGTTGATATGACAGCAAACGCATGCTGAGAAGTTCGGGGGGCGTGGTTGATTTTACATCAAGCGTTTGGTTGGAAGCTCGACTCCGCTCATTTTCGCGGCTCCTCCTCTGGCTCCATCAGACAATCCTTCTGCGCATGTCAAGGCTCCAATTTCAGAAGTCTTTTGCGACAGTTTGTGCCCGTCAAGCAGGCGTTTTGCCCTCAAGGCGTTCAATGGGAAAAAGGGCTGTCGCGTCGTCCATATTTTTTACAGTCATTGGGATAGCATGATCACCTCACAGCAAGAAGGTCGCTGGTTCGAGCCTCAGCTTTACGATATCTGCTATCCTTCAGCCTTTATTTAAAGAAAACATTATTCTCCACTGCAGCTCTCAAGTCTCAGTTCCCATAGTCATGGCGTATTCATGTTTGACAGTCACGATTTGTGTCAATGATATCAAACCTGGAACAAAACGTCAAGGTTTTCGAAGCTGAATGTGAAGGGGGAAAAGGAAAATGACAGCAGTGGCATGGTAGGAGAGCTGTGGCCCTAATCATGTGTTTGGTCTTGAGCTCAGCGGAAATGAGGAACAAGAGAAACATTCAATTACTCTCAATCATTGCATTAGTGCTAATCAAGGGGATGAACACGGCTGCTGGAGAAAAAGGGCAGGAAGAAAATCTTCCATGAATTAAACATTTCTATATCTGACATTTAAATGAGACTAAACGTTCTGTTGGTCCGACAAAGCAGCATAATGATATTGCATAACTTGCTAATTTACACACCCAGTTCACTTAAAGGGTTAGTTTAAGCTAAAATTAAAATTAGCCCATGATTTATTCTCAGGGGTTCCAAGGTCTATATATCTTTCTTATTTCACTCAAATCCAATCTAAATATCGATCCTATTGTGCATTAAGTCTAACCCTAGCCTTAAAGGTGCAGTAGGTGATTGTCTTCAGAAACATCTTTTGATGTGCTGGTCTCTTCACAGTCCAATAGTAATAATTACAGTAAATGATCTAAATGTGTTTATATGTATTTTTATATTCTGGGTAAAGCATAAAACTAAAAAATGTTTATCCAATTAAATAGAGTCGGACCGTCATCTCCTTTAATTCCGATAGGCAGGTCAGACTGTCTGTCAACAAATGTAGATTCCGACTTCTGCGCAGATCAGCCATTAGCGCGTGCCCGTCTGCATCACAAACGCATGCGCTCCGAGCAAGCTGCGGGCCGCTCGCAGATGCCGAAATGGAGCCGGAGGCACGGAAGGACAGCCGAGCTCGAAACAATTACTGTAAAGCCAGGCGCGGGTATAATTCGCCCTTAAAGCGGCCGCGCGGTCACGAGACGGACCGGGAGAAATCAAAAGCTGAATTAAAACTTTTAAATACCTGAATCAATTTTGGAGTTACTTTAGCACGCTGGAGGAAGGACGACACCATGGCTGAAGTATTACTGTTAGACAGGTCATGTTCTGTTTTGAAACTATTTTATGTTAGATTGTGTTTTGTTATGAATGACTTATATGCACAGACGTGTTGTTCAGCCACTGAAATCTCCTGGTGAAAGATTGATGTGATTATTTTCAGTTTCATAAGGTCCTTTTACAGCATCAATAATGTACATTTATATTTAGTTTGACAACAAAACACCAGTAACTAGCGATATTCCGCCTAACCTGCTTTACTGAGCTGAAGTTGCTTTTATATTCACATTGGGTCATTTTTGAACAATGACAGCCTTCCTATACTGTTTACCGCTACTCTGAACATTCGCTCTGAAATAGCATGTAAGTGTGGCAAAGTATTTCATATAATTCCTGCACGACGCTGGCGCTAACTAACTGGCGAATGACATGAACTAGTGGGTTGTCTGTCGGCTGTTGTGACGCGGTGTGCGCTCACGATTTCAGGGGGTGTGGCTTTGAATCACAGTCCCTCCCCGCCGTCCAAAGATAATATGCTAAGCGGTTAGCATTCTGGCTGATCACCTACTGCACCTTTAAAGGGCCATGAAACCCCCTCGTTTCAGCAGGGTGTTTTCACACCTCTACTTTGGAAAAAGTCAGAAAAGTGGACGTGTCCAGCTCTGTTTAGGGGGGTGTCGGAGGAAGAAAAGTGGGATGGTGTGGGAGCGTCTATTTGGGCATGCGCGAGTTTCAGAGTCAAAATACACATACACACACACACACACACACACACACACACACACACACACACACACACACACACACACACACACACACACACACATACATACTGGAGAAAGTGATGGTGTTTAACCTACATGGACATCTGTAGTCGAATTATTTGCCAAATTATTAAATGGTGGACTTTAACTGCAGTTTGGCTCTTTTATTCAGGGAATTCATTCATGTCCCTCGCGACACACGAGATATTTGATTCGAGGATCTGCTCTAAGCGTGTATTTTTCATGCAATGTTTTATACCGCACGGCGAATGAGAGAAAAAAAACCTCAGCATTTCCCAGAAACTAAGATGCACACGACAGGTTGTGTCAGAAAGCCGCGCGTGTTTTTCCGGTCACTAAATGCGGTAAAAACCCTACACGAGGTTAAAGTTTGGTTGTGGTGCTAACGTGTTTACACTCTGTGCAATAGTTTGTTAGATACGAACAAACTGAATAAACAAAGAGCACTGGTCGCTCACTTACCAAATCTGTAGAGACAGGACAATCACCAGCAACTAGAGCCGCGTCTTTATGAAGAGAAGACTACAAGCGAATCCAGATCTCAGCATTTGCAGATGAGAACAGCTCTCAGGTAAACAATAATCCTCCTTAGACACGCAAGTTATTGTTGTTGAGCGTCGCGTACACTGTTAATCCACATGTGACTCTGAGCTCTCACAGAGATAAAATGAAAATGAAACTTAACTGCAGCAAACTATAAAAGCAACACTTCACGCTTGTTTTGCCAACACAACGTGGCGTCTCTGTCCTGAAAACACTGTGATAGTAATGAATATTAATGAAGTTGCACAATAGAGCGCGCTGATTGGTTTGAACCAAGCCTTACTCATGCATTAATGCATCACACTGTAACACGTAATAAGACACACTCTGGCACAGACGCCCAGTCTGCACGCTGGAATACACGCTATTATCTCATGACCGTGACGCAGCTTCAAAAATTCGTTTCAAACCGGAAGTACGAATTTGCTTGAAATAACGCAAAAACAACCAATTTACACTTTTTAGTGAAATATAGGTGTCATAATAGTGTTTTTAGCAGTGTGGGACACATATACGACTGTCAACAGCTCAAAAATGTGTTTTGGTGTTTCGTGACCCTTTAACTAATAGTATGTACTTACACTGTTTGTTATAATGTGCTTATTGTAAATTGTGTACATTGTAATTATGATTGATTCAGAAAATGTAGCCCTATATACATTGATGGGGATTGCAAATTATGTAGCCAGAGGAAAAAAATGGCTGCATGCCGTTCTTTCATATCATGACTCTGTTTCTCTCCACCGATCAGCTGGTGTGGTGTGCAGTCTAGTGCCATATGGCTGCCATGGCATCATCCATTTGGATGCTGCACACTGGTTGTGGATGGGAAGAACCCCCCACCCCCCCTCCCTCAAAGAAAAATGTGTAAAGTGCTTTGAGTGTCCAGAAAATCGCTATATAAAATGTAAGGACTTATTATTAATATTATTTTTTATTTTTATAATTATTATATTTTTCCTACAAAAACACATCTATTAGCTACAGGAGACCTTTATTCACCCCTAAAGCTGTATGAGGATTTTTATTTTGGATTGAATGTACTTTATTTGACTTGTTTTGGACTGTGGAGAGATTGAATGAATCAGAAGTTTTTTTTGTTTTTTGTTTTTTTTAATAACCAAGACTGGATTCAGAAGAAATTCATATATACTTGAGATGCCCTGAGAGTGAGTAATGGGGTGCTTTTCTTTTTTTGGGTTAGCTATCCTCTTAAAATGCTTGTTTTAAGTATAATTGGTGCATCGTTTTGAAATGAACACTTTTCATTTTGGTGTGTGATTCATCTGTTTACCATCTGCGGCCAATTAGCACCTATTAGCAAACACGCTAATGCCGAGTTCACACTGCATGGTTTACAAAGTCATCTGATAGCAGTTGTTTTCTCACTGCTTGATCGCCACAACAGGTCCAGATATTTATCACACCAATTATTTCATGAGCATCGACGATTCTCTCTCTGATTGCGTCTTTGATTTTTCACAGTCCAAGGTTGTTGCTTGCATGAACAAGCATTGATAAGCTTTCAGTTTCAGGCATTTGTTGGCTGTGTCACAACCTGTCAGCGAGTAAAAATCTGCCTTCTTGTGGATCTGAAATGCACAACAAAATTACTCATTTCAGATTCACAAAATGTAGACAGTGCCCTCTAGTGAATTTGTCATCTGAAACATGCAACGTAACGCACCTGGAGAAACCTATTTCAGGTTTAAATGAATGTAGGCTAAGGCTTTCCCAATGATCCTGGGATGTTTTTTGGATACTCAGGTGTGGTGTTGTTAAACAATCGAATTCAGTATCAATCAATACTGAAATTTAAAAAAAAACTTTTCCATTTCCCTCTAACATCTGAGCGCTGTTGAACGTGTTCTTGAACACTGCTGATTGGCTATTGTGTTCAAATGCTTAACAGAAATGACTGTGATTGGCAATGAAGGTCATCGGTTTACTATTCTTCCCCGCTGTTCACAACGCAGATACACAGACATGGAGCGTTCCCAAAGCCGCATCGATCTGTCAATCTATCAGCGGATCGCTCGTATGTCACCTTATAGACAGAGCAGCTGATAGACAGAACAGCTGATAGACACGACTTTAAAACGATCCAGTGTTGGTGTATCTGTGTTTGCACTTGGTGAACTGATGACCGTCACGGCCAGTCACAGTCATTTCTGTTGAGAAATTGAACACAATGGCTAATCAGTTTGTAACAACCACCTTTTTGAAGCTAACGTAGACTAACCATATTCCGTACACAACGATGTTCCGTACAGACGACCTTTTAACGTTAATCTCTGAATAAATACTTATGGGTCGTAGGCAAGCTATATATCTGTGTAATCTTTAATTCTCACTCTTTCAGCCCCAACCACAGCAGAGACATTCCTACTATGTTTCCGAGTAAAATCAGTAAGTTTGCTACGTCCACCTAATGCGCTTGAAAATAGAAAGTGGGCAAGCTTAAAGTGCGAGTGTCGCCTGGGAGGGGAGACATCTAAAGCCTCGACAATATGCTTTTGCATTTAATTTATGCATCACACGGTATTACAGTCTTTATGAAGTGAATATTATGTTCTCAAATTGTTAAATAAATTATCTTTTGTTAAATATATGCTTTGAAATGGAGATGTTTAAACATCAGTTGTGGGTGATGACCGCATGTCGCAACTCTCCGCCTGAGAGACAGGCTGCAAACGCTGTTTGGATCCTCCTTTTGCAGTGATGATGTTTATATTCATAAAAGGTCAGTCAAGTTAGCGTTAATGTGCATGAATTTAATGTTTTAATATTTTAAATTGTCATGCTGTGATAAAATAAACATGATATAAAAAGTAAATGATTTTCAAGCTATTTCATTTCAAACTTTCATAAAAGAGTTATTAAATATATCATTAACTTCAAGTTAAACACAATAATAGTATATTCTGACATAAGATTTTAATAATACTTCAAACAATGCCCATTTTTGCCAGTGAATTAAAGTTATGCGCCCTGTACGGAACACTATTTTAGTCGTGTACGGAACACCGTTAATACCTATCATCTTCCGTACACATGCGAAGGCGGTACTTATCCCATCATTTCTCAAAAACTACTGGTCCAAAAGACATTAATCAATATTTGAATTGTGCAATAGGTATTCCCCCAGGGAATGAACACACAAGCATTCTTATCTGGTTTACAATGACGGAGGAGTGGTTGTTTGAGTGCGCTGAATAGCGAAAAGTGTACGGAACATGGTTAGTCTACGTTACATTAAAGAAATTAAGAAAACAACTTTCAGAGAGTCACGTGTATTTAGAATAAATGTATATGACAAAAGGAATAAATATTCGTTACACACTAGAGATATGACATGATCAGCCATCGACTCATTAATGATCACTTTTCAATATATAAATTACCATTTGATAACAGTCCTTCCAATAGAAACCAGTCTTTAGAGCAAGCAAAAAAAATAAAGATACCATCAGTCCTTAAGTGAAACACATGAAACATCGGTTTAAGCAAAACAGTTCATCAAGGGTTGGCCACGGAATCAGATGGAAAGTGGATGAAAAAGTCTGCAGATATGAGGATGAATGGTCCCTCTTTTGTCTAGGTCTTGATTTGAGGTCTTAGGCCCCGTTTACACTAGTGCGTTTTAGTTTTAAAACGGCGTTTTAGAATGAAAACGATTTCATTCATGTTGTTGTCTTTATCTAACGATATATGCCAATTCCCTGACTTTGGTCATTGGAATCTATTAAGTTACTTGTTCATGGGTAACATGTTTTGGTTAAGCGCAAAGATAAGTTAATGATTAATCCAGGTACATTGACTGATCGCTTGCCTTTATTTCCTACAATGTATAAACTTATTGTATGTTATACTTTTATAATTATCGATTATTAAAGCTGATATTTAGCAGAAGAAAGGGTGTGTTTCGTATTTTCACTGAAATTGAAAGGAGGCAGTTGTTATCGGCTCCGTTTTGTTATAAATATCCACACAGTGAAGATGACGCTCATATATGCAGCACGGCGCCTCAACATATCTGCTGTCTGTTAAGTTGCTAAAAAGAAAATAGGCAGTTCCTTAAATCATGTTTACATTTTATTGTTGAGAAAGTGAAACAACGTAGCCAAGGTGATGTGAATGAAGTTATAAAGTACACTGTTCCCTTTGAAGATTTACCCGTGTCCTCGGTATGTTTTCCATATCAAACTAAGAAAAGGGGAGACTGCAGCCTTGATCAAACTTGCGAAGTCTTAACTTACAAGAAGAGGATGCGAGACTGAACTGTGTGTGGGCTACTTAATATTGAGGAAAAGCCCCAATCAGATAGGCGAACGTTTGGAGCCCCGCCTCCGTTTTCAGATGTCTCCGTCTTTCCCCATCCACA